>NC_057750.1:16205944-16269158 GCF_004010195.1 Chiloscyllium plagiosum
AGCCAATCCTCAATCCATACTAGTAGCTCACCTCGAACACCATGGGCCCTCATCTTGCTCAGCAGCCTCCCATGTGGCACCTTGTCAAAGGCCTTTTGGAAGTCTAGGTAGACCACATCCACTGGGTTTCCCTGGTCTAACCTACTTGTCACCTCTTCAAAGAACTCCAACAGGTTTGTCAGGCACGGCCTCCCCTTACTAAATCCATGTTGACTTGTTCTAATCCGACCCTGCTCTTCCAAGAATTTAGAAACCTCATTCTTAATGATGGATTCTAGAATTTTACCAACAACTGAGTTTAGGCTAATTGGCCTATAATTTTCCATCTTTTGCCTTGATCCTTTCTTGAACAAGGGGGTTACAACAGTGATTTTCCAATCATCTGGGACTTTCCCTGACTCCAGTGACTTTTGAAAGATCTCAACCAACGCCTCCGCTATTTCCTCAGCCACCTCCCTCAGAACTCTAGGATGTAACCCACCAGGGCCAGGAGATTTATCAATTTTAAGACCTTTTAGCTTTTCTAGCACTTTCTCTTTTGTAATGGCAACCATACTCAACTCAGCCCCCTGACTCCCTTTAATTGTTGGGATATTGGTCATGTCTTCCACTGTGAAGACTGACGCAAAGTACTTATTAAGTTCTCCTGCTATTTCCTTATCTCCCATCACTAGGCTTCCAGCATCAGTTCCAGTACCCAGATCAAGCTGCTGGAGAATATGCATCCACATGTCAAGGTTCTGTTGATGTAGAATGTTGACCTTGCTTAGAATTACCCTGGATTCTGGGAGCCATTTTTCAGGTGGGGATGTTCAGCCTCGAGAAGTCTCCATGCCATAATTTCGAAGAGCAACAGTGCAAATGTCCTTAGTAAGTGACCAATGTTTGTATCTCAACCAACGTATATTAATATTTAAACAAATTTAACAGAATATGCAAATATTCCCTCTGTACTGTTTTGTGGGATTTTGTGAATTGGCTGTTTGTATTTCCCACATTTCAGCTCTGATCACACTTGGTCAGTGGAGCACATCAATCTGTCCTGAGCTTGTCACAGCTGATATAGTAACAATATAGATATTTCCTTCAGCGCTATTAATGTTTAACTAGTTCAAACATAACAGCATTCCAAATCTTATTTCTGACGTTTGTTTGAGTATGTTTAGTAAGTTTGCAGATTACACCAAAATTTGTGGTGCAGTGGACAGTGAAGAAGGTTATCTCAGAATACAATGGGACTTAGGCAAACAGGATGAGGTGTGGCAAATGGGTGTTAATTTAGATAAATGTGAGGTGCTGCACTTTGATCGAGCAAATCAGGGCAGGACTTATATGCTTAATCATAAGGTCCTGGGGAATGTGCTGGACAAAGAAACCTTGGAGTGCAGGTTCATAGTTCCTTGAAAGTAGAGTCACAGGTAGACAGGATGATGGTGGTGGTGTTTCGTACGCTTGCCTTTATTGGTCAGTGCATTGAGTAGAGTTTCACGATCTTGTGGCTGTTGACTCAGTTTCAATTTCAACACGCCTTGTTTCAGCTCAGCCGATGAGAGATCTAAAGTCGACACCGCAGACCAGCCTACAAGCTACCTCTTGGTGGTCTCTCAACAAATCTGTCTCTAGTTTAAAAGCTGTATATTTTATAGCCCTCTTGCGTGAGTAGTACACATTTCCCAAGCCCTACATGATTTAATGTTGCTACATCTAGTGCTGTTCACAAGTCAAAATCAGATAAGCAAAGCAGTTAACAATGTTATATTAATTAAAAGAAAGACAGCCCAGATCAAAGACAGGGGAGAAGATTAGACAAAAACAGCTCCAAGGTTAGGTCATGACTTCTGCAATCTTTTAATTTGTGATTCCCACAGCCACTGCAACCTTTAGGCTGCCACGTCTGCAAGCCCCCAGTTCGATCTTTTGATACGTTTAACCATTGATTTCCCCAATACTTTATCACTGGCTGTTCAGGACATTGGTTAGACTATTTTTGGAATACTGTGTTCATTCTGGCCTCCCTGCTATGGGAAAGATATTAAACTTGAAAGGGCTCAGAAGAGATTAGCAAGGATGTTGCTAGGCTCGGAGGATTTGAGCCATAGGGAGAGGCTGAATAGGCTGGGGCTGTTTTTCCCTGGAGCGTCAGGGGCTGAGGGTTAATCTTAGAGGTTTATGACATCATGAGGACATGGATGGGTGAATAGACAAGGTCTTTTCCCAAGGATGTGGGAGTCTAAAACTAGAGGACATAGTTTAAGGTGAGAGAGGAAAAATTTAAAAGGGACCAAGGGGGCATCTTTTTCACGCAGAGGCTGGTGTGTATTTTAGAATGTGCTGCCAGAGAAGGTGGTGTAGGTTGATTTAATTACAGCATTTTAAAGGCATCTGGATGGGTATAATAGGGTTTAGAGGGAAATAGGCCAAATGTTGGTAAATGGGACCAGATTAATTTAAGATATCTAGTAGGCATGGATGAATTGGACTGAAGAGTCTGCTTCCTTGCTGTACATCTCTGACTCTATCATCTACTTGTTTCTGAGCCTTGACCAGTTCATACTAACATGACCCTGCATGTGGGAACATATTGCTCAGGCTGTAGGAACAGATTACTGCAGATGCTAGAATCTACTGAAAATAAAAATTGCTCGAGATCACAGCATGTCAGGCAGCATCCATGGAGAGACAGAGCAAACTAACATTTCAAGTCTAGATGACTCCTCAGAGCTGGACATTCTGTGGAGCCCTATATGCTTCAATGAACTCAACTCATTCTTCTAAACTTTAGAGAATACTGGTTGTGTCTCTACAAAAGGGCGGCATGGTGTCCAAGTGGTTAGCACTGCAGCCTCACAGCGCCAGGGACCCGGTTTCAATTCCAACCTCTGGCGACTGTCTGTGTGGCGTTTGCATATTCTCCACGTGTTTGTAGTTTTCCTCCGCGTACTTCGATTACCTTCCACAATTCACAGATGTGCAGGTCAGGTGGATTGGCCATGCTAAATTGCCTATCGTGTTAGGTGCATTAATCAAAGAAAAATGGGTCTGGATGGGTTACTCTTCGGAGAGTCGGTGTGGACTTGTTGGGCAAATGGCCTGATTCCACACTGTAGGGAATCTAATCTTTTTAAAAAAAAGGTCAATCGTGCCATCTCAGAATTACTGTTGATTGGAATCATTACTTCTTCCCTAAGACACAGTGGAAAACAAGAACTATAACACTGAAACATTGTTCAGCATAAACATGGCTGAATGTAAAATTTGAGTTATATGTTTGCTTTAAAGGATGATATGCACAGATGGGTTTAGATTTGATGCCGTTACTGGAACTATGTGTTGTCATCTGGGGGCATACTGGAACAACCAAGATTTCTTTTGCTGACCATTGACGTCACATGATTGTCTGTGCATGCACAGATGACTCTGGACAGGTATATTGAATGGCAGCTTGGTTGGGAACATGGAATCCAAAAACTAGGTGAGAGAGGTGGAGAAAATTCCAGAGGTTACAGCCCAATTCTGAGATGGCACGATTGTCCTTTGTGGAGATGCAATCAGTATTCCCTAGAGTTTAGTAGAATGAGAGTTGATTTCATTGAAGCATATAAAATTGTTAGAGGGCTCTGTAAGGATATCCAGCTGCTGTGTTGTAAAGCAGGATACAGTCTCAGAATAAGGCATAGACCATTTAGAACTGAGATGAGGAATTTCTTCACAAATAAGTGGTAATTTTTTCTCCAGTGGACTGTGGAAGTTCTGTCATTAAGCATGTTCAAAACTGAGCTATCAAAAGATTTTGTGGGGACAAGGCATTAAGGTAGAAGATCAGCCATGATCTAGTTGAAATGACAGCAAGCTTGGCAGGCTGATTGGCTGACCGCTCCTATTTACGTATTCCATTACTAAAGCATGGTCACCAACAGTAAATTGAAGGAAATCAGCGATTTATATGAGGCAAGAGGAGTGCAGTGATGTATGATGGCTTAGAATCTTAGTATCCATGGCTTTGCCCCTCCTGGTCTATATCGGTGGGAACGTAGATCTCCATCATATTCTTTCTCTCTTCCCTTTTCTGAAGTCAGATGTTTTAATTATCTCTTAATAAGTTGTTCTGTTTCAGGGCTATGATTCTTCCTTGCCCAACCAGTTTTTGGAGTATTCATGTAGCTCAGACAGATCATTCCATCTAATAGCAGAAAGGTGAACATTTATTTGAAATTATGGTATAGGAGCAGGGCAAATAGGGTTAATTTATATAATCCGAACAAAACAGCCAGTATAAGCAGGCTGAGCAGCGTCTTTCTGTACTATAGATTCCCTTTTCCTCCTCTCTCCTCCTCCCCCCGGTGATAATAGAGGCTTTTTTCAAATCACAGAATAGTTAGTTCCTAGTTTACCTATTCATCTCATGGTTTATTCCTGCTTTTTTGACGACGTCTGCAGCTAGGTTTCCAGAATTTTAAAACTTGGGAAGTTGAATCCAAAAGCAGTATTTTATCTCTGTCATTGCTGTGTTGTGGAGAGCACCAGGAGATATTCTCAAGTCTTAAAGGATTTCCTTGGAGGAAATGAGCAGCTCGAAAGCTGTAGGGTAGAATGCAGATCTTGGTTTTTAAAAAGTGTGAATTGCACATTAAAATCCCAGGGAATTTGAAAGTCATGTACTCTGTTTAGTTGAAAAAAAATCACACTGGTTTTGCTTCAACTGCAGTCTGCAAAATTTACCAGTTTAAAAAGGATGAATAATCCAAAAAACAATTCTGACTGTGCTCTATGAGCCACTCATGGTGCTGTCAATCTTGGGTTACGCTTTTTGTAAGTGCAAAACTACTGAAAATTAAACAGATGTCCTGAAATGTGAGCCAGCATTTCAGGACTTTGTGTCTCAGTAGTGTTTCATGTAAATATTTCTCATGTGGTTTTGTGTTCCCATTGCAGTGGCTTGTGTCTCATCCAAAATGTTTTACTTTTGATGCTGGGAGATTGATGTCCATCTGAACCAGCTTGTGCACTTCCACTCCTAAGTCTGGCTTTCACTTCCTGCAAAGTTTATAGATTTGCAATAAACCAGACTTTGAGCCTGGTGCTGTGAGCAGGGAACTGGTAAATCTGTAAGCAAGCTGAATATTGGAAGATTGATTTAGCATCGCTAGTGTAACTATCATAGAGGACCATAAAGCTACCGATAATAGATCTTGACAACAATATTTTCAACATTAGACCCATACATTCTGTACCTGAAAGTGACGAGTGAGGCTATGAAATTGGAATGTTCATACTGAAGGATTTTGATGTAATTGAAAGCAGTTTTAATCTGATCAGGAGTTTGTTGAAAATTGATACCAAATTGCTGCATTGGACATCTCTCAACTCAAGTAATCCAATATTGCTTATCTGTACCAAAAATATCTGTAATTGATTATTTATTATGAGTTAGAGAAATTGCAAGAGAAAGAGACTTAATTTCTTTCACAGGATATAGATGTCACTGTCTGGGCCAATATTTATCTATTTACCTTTCTGCACTAGAGAAATCGGTGAACCATTTTCTTCAACCAGTGCAGTCGCTGTGGTACTAGTACGCCCACGGCATTGTTCAGGAGGGACTTCCAGGAATGTTGACCCAGCAACACTGAGGAAATATTTCTAAGTCAGGATAGTGTGACTTCCCATGAATCTGCTGCCCTGCACCTTCTAGGTGGTAAGGGTTGTGGGTTTAGATGAACTGGGTAGACCTTGTAAAGAGCTGACACTAACAGAGGTCAAATGGTGTCTTTCTGAAGAATGATTCTAGTGACTACACTTGGGCATCCGTGTAAATTGAACCCAGAGTGTGTAAGAAAAATAGCTGGGCAGACATAGGAATGGGTAGAGATTAGCCAAGGGCATCTCCATAGCTATTAATGGAGACCATTAGTGGCTTACAATGGGTTGTCTGTGGCAGCAGCTCATGTGATTACAAGGCTGGGTGTGTGGGGTTTGGGCTAAAGAGTGGGAGAAAGTGCTCAAGCCCTAAAAGGGGGGCCCGAGTAGAATTATAGAACAGTACAGTGCATAACAGCCAGCCCCTTTGGCCTTTGATGTTGTGCCCTTTGAGTTAGATCATTTTGTGTGAGAAATGAACAGTTGGATTGAGTATGGTGTTTGTGAAGACTTCGTGTTTGAAAAAAAACGAACAGAAATGCCTTTGGTTGTACAGGTTATTCTGCTATAATGCACATTTCGTTAATGCAAATTTGCTATGATACGATTGATGAATTGAGGGCACTGTTTCTAAAGTGCGAACTTTTAAAACGTGTATTGGTTATAATGTGATTCCAGCCCATTAGTTTAAATGGTGCTGCTATTACCTGATTCTCTTATAACATGGGGTTATACGAGAACAGAAATACCACGCTATCGCAGAACCGACTGTCTTATTAAATTCCCTGAACCATTTCCAGTTTGGCCCTATTTGCATGGACGAGCAAGTAAAACACGTGCTTAATTTTAAGAGCAGAAGTAGGCCATTCAGCTCAAGTCCGCTTATCTATTCGCTGAGATAATGGCTGATCCGATAATCATCATGTCTGCTTTCCTGTCTTTTCCCCATAACACTGATTCCCTTACTAATCAAAATTCTTTGTCTCAGCCTTGAATATCTTAATGGTCCCGGTCTCGACAGCTCTATACAATATAGAATTCCACAGATTCTCTACTCAGATGAAATTGCTCCTCATGTCTATCTTTAAACGGGCGACCCCTTACTCTAGTGTTATGTCCTGTAGTCTGAGATTCTCCTACGAAAACAAAACAACCTTTCTGTGTCTACCCCGTTGAGCCCCAAAGAATTTTATACATTTCAATAATTTTACTCTCATGCTTCTGAAACTCCAATGAGTACAGATCCACCGTTAGAAAATGTTGTTAATCTTGGTTGAAGACCGAACCTGAGCCAGAGCACCCTGGAAAACTCTGGCAATCTTGTTTAAATAGTTCCATAGGGTTTTTAACTTGCACAGAAAAAAGTCAATGGAGCCTTAGTCTCAAATCTCAATTACACGCTCCAGCTATAATGTCACTCTATAATAGGTGTTCAGGTCCTCGGCCTGAATGTGAATATCCTGACTGTCAAACTGACTTTCTTGTAACATAAGCACCAAATGTAGGTGTTTAACTTTTCTCTAACATTATTTAACATGGTAGGCATGATGGACCAAATGACCTCTTTTATGTCGTGATATTTGTGTGGTTCTGAGAATTAATTACCAATTTAACTCAAATTCCATAATTACATCATGGATTTTACATGTATCTATATCACAATGGTTGTCCATGTGTAGCACAGATACCAAAACTGCTGTTCAATTTCACAAACACAAACAGTTAACTCTGATTTCTCTTTACAGCTGCTGTCTGACCTGCTGAGTTTTTCCAGTAATTGCTGTTTGTTTTTGATATCAGCATCTGCAGTTCTTTTAGTTTTTATTCTGCTGTTCAAGTTGCTGGATAGTAAGCAAAAGCTGGCTCATTGGTTAACAAAGGGTGTGATTGTCCAGACCTGGAATTCACCAAGTTTCACCTCTACTTGTGCTGAATCGGGGGGGGGGTTAGCTGTACTGCCGCACACTAATCAAAAGTTTCTCCACGCTTTCTCAGGAAGAATAGCCACTTGACAGATTTGAGAACGTTATAAAGGAAACTGGAAAGGGCAACAAGAAAAGCTACAACCGCTGCCACCTCTAACATCATCTATCATTAAAGCCTGTCCCCCAGAAATATCTTGGATACAGAATGTAATGATGTCAGGGACATAATAAATCAATGATCCAGCAAAACACTACTTTTTTAATTCCACGAAAGCCTGCCTTGCTTTATTTCATGAAAAACCCAGTTTATTTTTTTTTAGAAAGACCTACTCATCATATGTGAGGATGAATAACTAAAACGTACACATTTTGTTATACTTACCTTAACCAGGATGTGATGTGGGATGTGAGTTTCATTATCTGGTTCAGCACCTAATGTCCACCTCTAATTGCTCTTGAGAAGGTGGTGGTGAGCTGCCATCTTGAACCACTACAGTCTACCAGTAGACCCATGATGCTATTAGGAAGGCGATAGCAGTAGTTTGACCCAAAGACCCTGAAGGAACAGTGATATGTATCCAAATTGGCATGCTGAATGGCTTGGAGAACGTGCAGGTGGTGGTGTTTACATGTATATGCTGCTTACATTCTTTGAGATGAAGTGGTCGATGGGTTGGGGGAATTGTATCTAAGGAGCCTCTCAAAACTCAAACTGATTGAGTTTGTTTTTCCTACTTGAAGTGCTAAAGATGTCCACTGGGTGGTAGCGCATACTTTGTATTTGGACTAATGCTGAAATGAAATTGATGCCAGGTTTGTGGCGAGCCAGAGTCTCTGGTTCACTGAGGGATCAACTCTAATAAATACGTTGGACTGTCGTTCATCCCTGGAATAGGGAGATATCTCTAACTTTGAAAAGATTTGCTGTCAGTTACTGGTAGATGGAAATGGGACACAATCCTCTGCCAATAAAGAAAAGATCATGACTGAAGCAGAAGCATAACCTACACAATTTCTAAATATTGATGTGCTGCGACCCAAGTATTTAATTGAAGACATGGGATAGCAGATTTTCAGCTTTTTCTGTTTGAAGCTCTAGTGCAAGACGGCGAGCAGTGTCTTTTACTGGATTTCAGTTACATCTCAGCTTGCCTCTTTGTTTTGATACCTTTCAGCAGCTTTTATGGTAATATATATGCAGGATCTTGAATCCTAATCTGGCAAATTGGAAGCAGGTTATTAAACACAGTATGGGAACTGAAGTAAAGTTTAATTGATTCACAAATATTAGCTTTATCCATTGATGTGATGTTTTATTTTGCCTATTTCTTTTATCTCGCTCACTCTTGTGCTCTCACTGTCCCCTGTTCTCCCTGTATGTGAGATGGGATTCTTAGTGTCAAGTGTACACCAAAATAACTGGCCTTATTTCCTATGATGTTTTTTCTGCCTGTGCTAAAACTACATTTGAGGTTAGTTTCTAGGAAACATTTTCAGTGGTAGTGGTTTTCACAGAAAATAAACGCAAGTGTACAGCAGATATTTATGTTGCAAGTATGCAACAGATCCCAATCTTATGCTTTCCATTTAACAAGAATGCTCGCTCGACTTCGGGAAGAAACTATTCTGAAAAATTCACCTCTCGCTCAAGCACAGTGGAGTTCCAGGGGATTTTAAAGTCCACGAAGCCCTACTTTTTGTGCACAATGATATTTGTTTCCTCTGGGAACTTACCCAGAGGAACACTTACTGTGAACTTTCACTTGCTGCAGAAACCAGGAGCTCATTCCAAAGATCAGTGACCATCTGGAAAAAGAGAAAGCACCTGACATCATGCTCATGTGCTCATGTGGCCTCATTGCCCTTGACTTGTTTGTTAAAATAATCTGACACCAATAAACAACCCAGGGGTACCTTTTTCATACTTAAAATGTGATATTTTGATGAACACTCTCTCCCAAATATACATTTTTAGTATAGTATGCAGAACTGGAATGATAATTCTTAAATATTGCTAAACAGAGGCAGTAAGTCAAAGTATGCTTAATAAGATGGTGTCCCATTTTTCAAATGTTTCTTGCAACCAAGTCTTACGTGCAAGACAAAGTTTCAACTTCATGTCTCATTTTAGCAATGTGGCAAGCTTAGATACGGCTATTGTGTTAATTGAGTGCTTTTAATCTGGTGACGGTTAAACCTTTTTCTGAACATAAGAATCTAATTTTGTTTAAAGGATCCAGAGATAGGCAAATTATTTCAGATGGTTTCAACAGTATTGTGCAAAGATACCATAGTCATTGGAAAAGCTAAATGATGCTGGAAATGTTCAACAGGTCAAGCAGCCTCTGTGGAGGGAAACAGAATTAATTATTCATCTCAAGGCAACCTTTTCTATTTGGATGAAAAATAATTTCAATATGAAATGTTAATTTGATTCTTTTCAGGGTTGGTGCCAGACTTGTGCGTTTGTTTTAAATTCACTACATAACCTGGTTTGTGCTTGACCAGCCTCAGTTTCTATATTCTCTTTGGTCTTTCTGGCCATCTAATTCAGAGCTCAGTTTGATAGGCACACCCATTTATGTTAAAAGCAGCATATTTTCCCCCATCAGATTGTAACAACAATTTTGCTACACAGGTTCTGATGCATACATAAGACTGCACCAACCATAACAAACGAACAGAATCCTGACGCCTTCTTTCAGATGGTTGATGTCGATTGTGGAGTAATAATCCTCGCAGTTATCCATGTAGCACTTTTCTGCTCTGGGGCTGTTTTCTTCTTAATATTCATTTGTCTGAGAAGACCGCCTATATCCCATAGCAACAATGATCTGCTCTTCAATCTCTTATGTAGTAAACCTTGTGTAGGTAAACTTTGTGTGCGATCTTATCAAAACATACTTTGAAAATGCAAGTATGCATTGCCTATGAATTATCTTCATCCATCAAGCTAGTGACATCCTCAAAGAATTCAGTCAGATTGGTAAGACTTAATAGGTGCAGAAATAGTTTCATCAAGCTGGCTCTACCATTCAATGACATCATGAATAATGTGTATCTTGACTCCTATCTCGTCCTCCTTGGTGCTGTGAGCCCATTTCAATGATTAGTCTGGCAAGGATAATTTTTTTTTTGAATATCCATTCTGTACTCCTCATAGCACCACCTCTCTGAAAACACTGGTAAAAGTCCTGGAATTTAGATGTGAAGGAGTTGGGCTCCTTCAGATAATTTGAGGCATAGGTTTTGAGAGCTGGGCCTTTGACCTCATTGTGTCTGTGAGAAGGGAATTACATTATACATTTTTAAGTTTCTGCTATGTATCATGTTTATGGTAACAAATACATATTCGTACCACTTTTTATTTCTACTTGCAATTTCTTTTGCTGTCATCTTAGCATGTTTATACGCAGGAGCTCTCACACACATCACTTGGAAGCAACTGGTTAACTCAATAGCCCTGAATAGAGGAAGTGGAAGTAATTTTGTATTCTATAGACAAGGCAACTTGTTTGTATGCCACACTTCCTTCCATTTTCCCAAGGAATCACCAGAGCCCTAAGTACTTAAAGCTGAACAATTAATTCACTCAGCATAAGCTGTAATCCCGAGTGTATTTTTTTATACATGGTTTTTGTACATGTACAGCGTTTGCTTAGATTCAGCTGATGTTCCAAACTATTCTGCCAGTTTTGCAGTAAATAATTAGTAATGCTTAGCATGTGTTACAAACAATCACATCATTTTTGGGAACAATGCTCGGGTGATACAAAGTCCCAGTGTCCAGATACTTGGCAATGTGGTTGGAACCTGGACCATTGGAGGCTGAGGGGTGACCTTATAGAGGTTTATAAAATCATGAGGAGCATGGCTTGGGTAAATAGGCAAAGTCTTTTCACTGGGGTGGGCAAATCCAGAAGCTGAGTTAATGCTTAGAACCTGACATGACTCTTTTGGAATAGATTAGACTCAAAATGTTGGCTCTGTTTTGCACCTCCATAGAAGCTGCTGAGTTTCTCCAGCATTTTTTGCTTTTAATTCACATACCTAGTATCCACAGTACTTTTTATTTGTTTTGATGTCAAGCCTTGAATGAGTCACCATTCCCTGTTCTCTGGAGCAGGCTTCACAATTAATATCCTATATCTTTGAGTATTCTGTAAAAGGTCATTCATGATTATGGCATTCAGTTCAAATCCCATTTCCTCAACTTGTACGATATCAGCAGCAGAAAGACTGGAGAGACAGGGGAGAAGGCAGAGCATTCCAGAAGACACCATTCTTTGTAAACTTAGTGTCTCTAAGTTTTAATTTATTGTTGTCTTACTACTTGGATTTATATAAATGGGACTCGTTTTTATTAGATTAGATTAGATTAGATTACAGTGTGGAAACAGGCCCTTCGGCCCAACAAGTCCACACCGACCCGCCAAAGCGAAACCCACCCATACCCCTACATTTACCCCTTACCTAACACTACGGGCAATTTAGTATGGCCAATTCACCTGACCCTGCACATCTTTGGATGGTGGGAGGAAACCGGAGCACCCGGAGGAAACCCACGCAGACACGGGGAGAATGTGCAAACTCCACACAGTCAGTCGCCTGAGGCGGGAATTGAACCCGGGTTTCTGGCGCTGTGAGGCAGCAGTGCTAACCACTGTGCCACCGTGCCGCCCAAATTATTGAAACAGCATACCTTTAGAATTTAGTTGATTATATTTAATTGTGCTGATCCAGCTGTCAGGAATGTTTTTCCATAATTTCTTATGTTCTGAATGCCTTTCTCTGCTGAATTCTGGTATCGGGGATATTATCTAAGAATGCTGTGTATCTTTATGAATAGATTATCCTTTTTTTAAGGAAAGTGGAGATTTGTGAGAGCGAGATGTTTATTCTTCAGATGGGTGTGCTCTCACCTAAGATGGCAGTTTGCTCTCTCCAATTTTCTAAAACCCCTCATCTTTTATACACTTGATGACCTATTAATTTGTTTACATTCGGATTGGTTTGAGGTCGTCAAAACCATCAGATTTAAATTTGATAGGTTTTTAGTATCTAAGGACTTTGTTTAAATTAATTGGCTGATTGAAGCTAATGTTGCCAAAACATCAAAACAAGCCTAAGGTTTCCAATCACACAGCCAATTGTTACATGGTTCAACTTGACAACTGTCTGTATGTCTGCGGCTGCTTGCAGACATTTTCCGTTTAAATCTCCAGGCTTAGTAAAGCACTTTATCCCTTAAAGGGACCATTCTGTCTTTCCTCCAATCATTTTTACAAATGCATGCTAACTTCCTGCCTTCCACTTCATGAACACTCTACAGAACTTCATAACACCAGGATCATGCGTTTCCCACTTTTTCGAAGCTCCCAACCTCTAACTTTCTCAAGTGTCTGCCTTTGCTGATTAGCAGCTATAATATTTTTCTTGTTAATCTTGGTGCATTTTTTCCCCAAAGTGCTGCATTGTGTGGCTTATCTTCACTGACTCCCAGTTCCCGAATGCCTTAAACTCAGAACCTTTTGGTCTTTTGAAAGTCTCTCTGTGACTAATTCATTCTGCAGCCCCCTTCTTCCTTGGTATCCTTTCCAGGAAATTTTAGTTGTTTTGGTTCTGTTTTATGCATTGCACCCTCCATTTATCTCTGTCCTTCTTTAGAATCCTCTCTCGCTGTCCCTGCCTCTTCCGAAAATCTCCCTATATATTTTAATCTTGCTTAAATTTACGTAATTTCTCTCTCCCTACTTTTGACAACCTTCCTTATGGATGTTTATAAAGTATCCTGAGATATCTATTTCAAATATAATTTATTTTGAAAGGACATGTATGTAGAAATAGTGAAGAATATAATTTCTCTCTGTTATCTTCTCAATGCTGCGTGAGCAAGAATGGTTTATGAAAGTAGCAATATCTTAGTTATGGTGGCTTGTAAATAGATTTATCCTCATGTTGCCAAAGGACCATTGTGTTTTGCTGCTCCATTTAAGTATCCTAATCCTTGGTCTGTTTCAGATTTACCAGCAAGTTGTGAATTTGTGGATTTTTGTGACCTTTTCCAATTGGGGAGCAAACAGTTTGTGTTTCATTTAAATGAGTTTGACGACAAATCTGCCAAAGGCTTGCTGCCATGTGTTAGTGTGCGAGTGCCAGCAGTTAAAGCTAACAGAAGTATTAGCACCCCTGCATGTAGCACTCTGTCTGCTCCCCTGCTGCTGCCCTGCGGTCCCATCTGCTTCACCAGCTAACTTAATTGGTTCCTTTTGTTTTACATTTTTGTTGAGGAATACAAATCCTTCCCTATCATTAACCCCTTTGAGAACTGCTGTAACATTTCTTTTCTCTAAAGATATAAAATGCATGCAGTTATTGTCAGGAAAGTAAACACTGAACCACAGGAGAGTTTCAATTGTGAAGCAAGCCCTTGTTATCTTTGAAAAGAAAAATCAGTTTGATTAATTTGGAAAACTTTGTGAACAGTATCTTTTATTTCCTGTATTTTATTTTCTATCATTTTATTTGGTGAAATTTGCTTCATTTATACATGAAGATTTTAAGGCCAATGCCTCAAAGCTGTGTCTCTTGGTTGAACTTGTTTCATAGTTTTATATGCATCTTATCACATTTGAATATCTTGATGCTTTTCATGCAATGCAGCACTTTGTTAACTGCAGTGACTTGCATAAATGTCAATAGAGCTTGTAAAATGTGATGTGCTTCTTCCTTTTAATCTCAGGGCTGCCAAACTACACTGCAGGGCTTGGTCTTTATCTGAAGTCCCCTGAAATTTAAAAATCAAAATTGAACTTTCTTACCTTTTCTCTTGGCTTACTAAATGTTTGTCTGGAAAGCTGTATGACCTTTGATATTTCAAATAAATGTACTGTATCAGAGGAGTTGTTGGTGCCAAAAGACCTACGTTCGGGAGAGAGCCATCCCTGGGCCAGTTCCAAGGCATGTGCAGTCTTGCCACTATAAATGGGTGGGTGAATTCTTCCTAAATGCTTGTTGCTAGTTTGCCAAATACGTTTTTATCTTTGTATCTATACCTTTGTCAAAATGTTTCCTGGTTCCTTACACAAGACAAATTGTGCACTCAGCGTATGCTATTAGAATTTTATACTTGTGTGTAACTTTAGCAGAGAGAAGCAGTACTTTGCCTGGAAATCATTTGAGGATCCATTTGGAAGAAGGGGAGGAAACAATTTGTGCTTGTGCTCCAAAACTATTGATCTTGGCCCTGTAATAGTAATGTCAAATGAGATGTTAGTCTGCAGGTTGAATACCTAGCTGAAAGAACCAGCTCCATAATGCGGGAGTGTAAAACAAATTGGAAAAGCTGGAAGCCAAAGCAAAGCAAGTGCAATAATTGAGTACGACAGAATTTGCATAATGAAAGAGGAGGGGAATGAGAACCTGTCTAATTACTAACCTCTGGTATTAGAACACCATTGGAGTGATCAAAATTAAGTTATATCCTTTAGAACCTACTAAATGATGCATGTGTGTGGAGGTTAGTTTGGCTTGGTTCAATGAGGAGGGGGTTTGCAACGATGGGGAAAATCCCCTGGAAAATCTGTCTTGAGGGCTTCTATTTGACCAGTGGTTTCGACTGATGGAGGTAAAAGGCAGTATAATAAAGCAGAGTAATCTCCTATGATAATCCAGGATCATCCAAGCAATTCTACTGAATACACAAACAGAGTACACTCTTTCTGGTGAAAAATAATTATTTTCAGTTTGCAATGCTACCTTCATGTTGTACATGCTTGATGCAACTGCATTATGCCAACCTCTGTGAACAGCCACAATTTATTGTTCCTTAAGGCGGCGTGCTGTTCCTGAAGACGGCGTGGGGGTGGGCTGTTCCTTAAAACTGGAGCATTTACAGAGTATGATTAGATTGTCAGATCCTGCCTGGAAGACAGAAAAACACTCCCCCAGGACATGCAGTTTCTTAACATGTCAGCAGAATAAATTAGGGGAGAAAGTGAGGTCTGCAGATGCTGGAGATCAAAGTTGAAACTTTATTGCTGGAACAGCACAGCAGGTCAGGCAGCATCCAGGGAACAGGAGATTCGACGTTTCGGGCACAGGCCCTTCTTCAGGAATGAGCAGAGAGTGTTCAGCAGGAGAAGATAAAAGGTAGGGAGGAGGGACTTGGAGGAGGGGCGTTGGAAATGTGATAGGTGGAAAGAGGTCAAGGTGAGGGTGATAGGCCGGAGTAGGATGGAGGCGGAGAGGTCAACAAGAAGACTGCAGGTCAGGAAGGCGACGTGGTCGACGGTGCCCTCCACCGCATCTCCTCCACTTCCAACTCCCCTCCTCCAAGTCCCTCCTCCCTACCTTTTATCTTCTCCTGCTGAACACTCTCTGCTCATTCCTGAAGAAGGGCATGTGCCCGAAACGTCGAATTTGGGGCCTTGGAGAGAAGTGTGGGGGGAGGTGTGGGCGCAAGTGTTGCACCTCCTGCGGTTGCAAGGGAAGGTGCCGGGAGTGGTGGTTGGGTCGGTGGGGGGTGTGGATCTGACAAGGGAGTCGCGGAGGGAGTGGTCTCTACGGAAAGCTGATAGGGGTGGGGAGGGAAATATATCCTTGGTGCTGGGGTCTGTTTGGAGGTGGCGGAAGTGACGGCGGGTGATGCGCTGTACATGGAGATTGGTGGGGTGGTAGGTGAGGACCAGTGGGGTTCTGTCCTGGTGGCGGTTGGAGGGGCGGGGCTCAAGGGCGGAGGAGCGGGTAGTGGAGGAGATGCGGTGGAGGGCACTGTCGACCACGTCGGGGGGGAAATTGCGGTCCTTGAAGAAGGAGGCCGTCTGTGTTGTGCGTATTTTGAACTGGTCCTCCTGGGAGCAGATGCGGCGGAGACGAAGGAATTGGGAGAATGGGATGGCGTTTTTACAGGGGGCAGGATGGGAGGAGGTGTAGTCCAGGTAGCTGTGGGAGTCGGTTGGTTTGTAGTAGATGTCCGTGTTGATTCGGTCGTCTGAGATAGAAACAGAAAGGTCTAGGAAGGGGAGGGAGGAGTCCGAGACTGTCCAGGTGAATTTGAGGTCGGGGTGGAAGGTGTTAGTGTAGTGGATGAACTGTTCAACCTCCTCGTGGGAGCACGAGGTAGCGCCGATACAGTCATCAATGTAGCGAAGGAAAAGATGGGGGGTGTTGTTCTATGTTCTATCCCTCTAAACCCTTCCTTTTCATATACCCATCCAGATGCCTTTTAAATGTTGTAATTGTACCAGCCTCCACCACTTCCTCTGGTAGCTCATTCCATACATGCACCACCCTCTGCAGGGAAAACGTTGCCCCTTCCGTCCCGTTTATATCTTTCCTCTCTCAACTTTGCCCTCTAGTTCTGGACTCCCCTATCCCAGGGAAAAGACTTCCTCTATTTATTCTATCCATGCCCTCTGTGATTTTATAAATCCTCTGTAAGGTCACCCCATAGCCTCCACTCCAGGGAAAATAGCCCCAGCCTGTTCAGCCTCTCCCTATAGCTCAAACCCTCCAATCCTGGCAACATCCTTGTAAATCGTTTCCTAACCCGTTCAAGTTTCGCAATATCCTTCCAATAGAATTGCACTCAATATTCTAAAAGTGGCCTAACCAATGTCCTGTACAGTCACTATCTAACCTTGTATGTTAATGTCTTCGACAAGGTTGTTGTGGTTGACACAAAAATAGGAGAGAAGGCAAATGGTGACGGTGATAGAGTCTGCAAAGGGATAGAGACAGGCTTAGCCTCTGGTCATTAATGTGGCAGGTAGAATATGATGTGGGAAAGAATAGAGGACTTGAATATTATTTAACTGGAGAAGGATTGCCAAAAGCAACAGAACGGAGGGATAAGGGAGACCTCATCCATGAATTGCGAAAAAAAAGCTAGCATCCAAGTTCAGTGGATAAGACTCTTTGACTTTTATACTCCGTTTCTGTTATTTCAAAGGGACTGGAGAATAAAAGTAGGCAAAGTTTGCTAAAACTCAACAAGGCACCAGTTGGAACACCGCTGAGACACAGTGGACAGCTTTGGCCTCTTATCTAAAAGATGTTTAAACATTGGAGACAACTTAAAAAATGGTTCACTGGGCTGATACCACATATGAAGAGGCTTACCTATGAGGAGAGGTTGATTGGTTGGGCCTGTATTGATTGGAACCTTATTGAAACATGATTTTTCTTTGTCAGAGGGAATTTGCGCTTAACAAATCTGGTTCAGGTGTCAGTGTTGACCAAGCATGTTGGTGAGGGTAGTGCATTTTATGTAATTTATGTGGATTTCAGGATGGTCTTTGACACAGTCCCACATGAAAGACTAATAATGAAGGTAAAAGCACAAGGTAACATGGCATCTTGGATCCAAAATTACCTTAGTGGAAGGAGACCAATGTGGGAAAAGCTGAGTGAGTGGCTAGAGGCTGGTATCTAGTGGCATACCTCAAGAATTGCTGTTGGGTCCCTTTATTTTTAATGATATATAAAGGATGTCTATGAGAATTGGGGTGAGGTTAGGTGATAAGTTTGTGGATGACATGAAGATTGGACAGGTGTTAGAATGGGGAAGGCAGGTCACAGGAATATTAAATGGATTGGTCAGATGGACAGATAAGTGGCAGTTGAAATTTAACCCTGATAAATGTTAGGTGATGCATTTTAGTAACAAGACAAGAGAGTACTCCATGAACAGTTGTATATTAGGAAGCTCCAAGAAACAGAGGGGCCTGTGTTTAAAAAATCTCCATCCAAAGGATGGAATCTCCAACAGTCACACATTTCCTTGGTTCTGCTTTGCATTGGCGTGACAGCCTTGATTTTTGTGTTCAAATCCCATTGTAGAGTTTGAACCCACTATCTTCTGGCTTGGAAGTGAGAATGCTTCTAACTGATTTACAGATTACCCAGTGAGATAGCTCTCCCATTATACTTCTCCTCTTCCTGTGTCATTGGTTTGTATTTGTGTGTGAAATTCTCACATTAACAATTACTTGAACAAAGTGCAAATGTAGCCACTGCTACCCTAATGACTGTGGACACCATAAATTGATGCTTTTAGGAATGGAGGAACTGTTGATGGAATCATCAAACAATTACAGCACAGAATGGGGCCATTTGACCTATCATGCCTATGCTGACTCTCTACAAGAGCGACTAACCCACCTCTGTTCCCCCACCTTTTCCCCAAGAGTCCTGCAAGTGTTCCCAGTTGATATTGGTCTTGGAAGACGTGACTTTGGAGCTTAACGAAGACCTGAAGGCGCAAGCATTTCTATTAAATAGACCTTTTACAAATTGTCAGGAGCAAAGAGACTTCCTTATCCGAGGGCAAAGTATAGAATATTTCAAGTGAATTTCAGAGTCTGATAACTGTGCTTTCTCCAACACTACTATTGTGCTGACACAATATATTCTTGATAAACAGCCAGGTATGTTATAATCTCAACCTTGATTCTAGGACTTGTGTACATTTTACTTCCTGCCATCACCAACCCCATGCTCAGCCCATCCCATGGATATGGAATCTAATTGTAATAATTCCGTGGAATGCTAACTGTGTAACTGATAATTGAACTTGAGACCTTGCTGGTCTCTTATCTCAGTTTCCTGAAACTGGGAAGAATCTATTTAGATGTTCATCTTCACTTTGTTCCAGGAAGTGTAACAAATGGAGCTTGATGGGAAGGATGCTTTTATCTGAGAAACCTCATAAAAGCAAGTTAATTACAGGATTCATTAATCCGCGAGGAAAAATGAAGAACATACACAATTACAGTAGGGGACAGGAAGTCAAACCAAATCAGTTTTCCCTATACCTGGCCTTGCAGCATGGTAAAATTAAAACATTGAATGACTATCAAAATCGCTCAGTTTTTCTAAACCATACTTTAAGAATAATTAATATCAGACCAAAGTTATGGCTTAAATTGAAATTTATTAATATAACTTTAGCAGAACTTGGAAAAACAACAAGGCAATTTACTTAATATCTGTTATCTAAGTGTAATCTTAAACCAGAAACCCCACTCTCTGACTGATTAGACAGATGGAAACAGTGGAGGGACACATTAAAAGCAGAAAAAGAATTGCACCTTGTCAGTTCAACAATTCAGACTTGCTTGAATTCCAAAGTCACCAATTCATGCAAACAGGTCCAGTAGCCTTCCAGGATTATTCATCCACTTCTTACAGTGGAGTATTTTCTCATCTGAGCAACCAACAGCCTGCAGCTACAGTGAAAACCAAACAGAGAGAGAGAAAAGCACATATGGCTTCAAAACCCCAGTGAGAATGTGTTTGCTTTCTTTTCATTTTTTTAACCAACATTCTTCTGATTGGCTGGTCAGCACCAGTCTGCCCTGGAATTATCAATTCAGCATCCAACCAACTGCCAGTCCTGATCCTAGAACACCATGGTCCCAAAATGTCTGTAGTTTTTTTAGGACAGTAATTAATGTACAACTGTCTTTCCCGTTTTCATAAGCAAACACCAGTTTGTTTGCTGTCTCCTTCTTTCCAAAGGAAGCAGCAACTCAAAGTTAAAAGTTTGATTCTCAACCTCCACTCGTAGTTCCAAATTAAAAATGACAAAAACAAAGAAAGTGTTCTCAACAATAACAGTGTAATGAAGATATGATTCTTCTGTATTTTTCTTAATCATTGTGTGATTATAAGCAAAACTATAAACCCGTCCTAAGGGATTTGCAGAGAATAGGTATGGTGACGCTGGGGATATTATCATTGTGTGATGTTCTGTGACATTCATGTTTTGCTGGAACAGAGACTGTCTTTCTGCACAGGGAACCTGACTATAGCCTGTTGATTGGAGGAAGTTGTGGGGTAGGGGGAAGTTTGGGGGCGGAGCTGATGCAGTTTCATTATAAAACGGGTTGGGGAAAATAAATGAGAAGCTATCTATCACTATCTAGTGACTCGTGAGGAATGACCTGACTATAGCCTGTTGATTGGAGGAAGTTGTGGGGTAGGGGGAAGTTTGGGGGCGGAGCTGATGCAGTTTCATTATAGAACGGGTTGGGGAAAAAAAAATGAGAAGCTATCTATCACTATCTAGTGACTCGTGAGGAATGTCGAGTTTTGTACTTAGTTCCTCTCTTTGGTGTTAATCTTTAAATCGTGTGTGAGCAGTTCACGTTTTGAAGTTAACATACAGGTACACAATCCTTTATCCAAAATCTTTGGGCTAGTTTTTTCAGAATTTTTCAGATTTTGGAATAAATGACATTTTCACAGTGAAAGAAATAAGTTACTTAACAGATGCAGATGTGAATAGTATGAGTGCTGAGACACAATTGACACCTGCTAGTGCTGGGCCATGCACCATGTCACATCTGAGTGACATGGTTCAAGTGGGTGTGGAGTTGGGTCACCTGGTTGCACGTCAAAATGACACCCCACACTCCACGGGAAGAAATTTCAGATTTTGGAGCTTTTTGGATTTCAGAATTTTGGATAAAGGATTGTGTACCTGTAGAATCTTTTAAATTGATGAGTGTGATGTTATGATTGGGAAACCCAGTTCATTGTCAGTTGTTTATTTAGAATTTTACCATGACAATAATGATGCAGAACCATTCATGTTTATATTTTGCTATATACAAATCTTCACCCTTCTGATAATTACTTAGGCAGCTACATTGCTGATGCATAATCTGCACATTATCCACCTCTGATAAGAACTAGAGCTCTCGCTCCTGGCGAACAAGCACAGCAGTCACTTGACACTATAGAAAAGGATTGAGTCTTTTACAAGTAACTTAGAAATAACTAAAGCTGCCATCACCATCCTTGGATATGCCCTATCCCACTGGTAGGATAGACCCTGCAGGAGTGACAATACAGTGGTACACAGCTGGAAGTCCTCAACATTAACTCTGTATCCCAAGAAGTCTCATGGCTTCAGGTTAAATATTGGCAAGGAAAGCTCTTGCTGTTTACTGTGTACCATCCTCCCTTAGCTAATGAGTTAGAGCTCCTCCATATTGAAAATTTGGCAGAAGCACTGAGGGTGGCATGGGTGCAAAAAGTACTCTAGGGGATTTCAATGTCCACCAACAAGAGTGGCTAAGCAGCAACACTACTGATCAAACTGGTTGGGTCCTAGAAGATGTAGATGCGTGACCAAAAGTATAGTTTAGCTCGCCACTCTGCTGACTGCAGATGCACCTGTTGATGACATTATTTTTAGTGACTACTGCACAGTCCTTGTGGAAATGAAGTCCTGCCTTCCTGTTTTGTGGCACTATCACTGTGCAAAATGTGACAGATTAAGAACAGGTCTGGCAACTCAATACTGGGAATCCATGAGGCACTGAGCAAACAACATTAGAATTTAACTCCACAATCAACAATCTGTGGCCTGGCATATCCCCCAGTCGGCCATCATTGTCAAGCCAGGGGATCAGCCTTGGTTCAATGGAGAGTGCAGGAAGGCATGCCAGGAACAACACCAGGCACATATAAAAATGAGGTGCCAACCTGGTTAAGCTACCAAATAGGATTACTTGCATGCCAAACAGCATAAGCAACAAGTGATCAAGCTAAGCAATCCCATAACCAATGGATCAGATCTAAGCTTTGCAGTCTTGTCGCATCTAATTGAGAGTGATAGTGGACAACTAAATCCACTGGTGGAGGAAACTCCACAAATATCCCTTCCTCAATATGATTGAAGAGCTCAACACACCAGTGCAAAAGATAAGGCTGAAATATTTGCAACAATCTCCAACTAAAATCTTGACCATCTCTGGCTCCTCCAGTGGTTCCCCAGCATCATATATATACCAGTTTTCAGCCAATTCAATTCACTCCACATATCAAAAACCGGTTGGAGGTACTGGATACTGCAAAAACTTATGGACTTTGACAACATTCCAGCAATAGCACTGAACGCTTGTGCTCCAGAATTTGTTGATCCTCCGAGCCAAGCTGTTCCAGTACATTTACAACACTGGAATCTACCTAACAATGTGGCAAATTAACCAGATATGTCCTATATAAAAAAGGGTTAATCCAATCAGGACAGTTAACACCCCGTCTGTCTATTCTCGATCATCAGTAAACTGATGGCAAGTGTCATCAACAGTGCAATCAAGCAGAACCTACTCAGCAATAACCTGCTCAGTGACGCCCAGCTTGGGTTCTGTCAGAGCCACTCAGCTCCTGACCTCATTACAGCCTTGGTTCAAACATGGACAGAAGAGCTGAATTCCAGAGGTGAAATGAGAGGGACAGCCCTTGGCATCAAGGCTAAATTTGACCAAGTATGGCATGGAGGAGTCCTAGCAAAACAGGAATCAATGAGTATCTAGAAAGGGCAAACTCTCTACTGGTAGGAGTCATACATACCTGGCACAATAGGAAGATGGTTTTTGGTGATCAGAAATCTCAAGTCCAGGACATCTCTGCAGGGCTGCTTCAGGGTAATATCAGAAACCTAGCTATCTTCAATTGCTTCATCAATGACCTTCCCTCCATCATAAGGTTACAAGTAGGGATGTTCACCAGTGATTGCACAATGTTCAGTTCCATTCGCAACTCTTCAGATACCGAAGCAGTCCATGTTTAAATGCAATAAGATCTATACAATGTTCACCCTTTGACAAGTGACAAGTAAAATTATACCACACAAATGACAGGTAGTGGTCATCTCCAGTTTTTTTAAAAAAGTCTAACGTTGCACTTGACATTCAATGCTGTTGCCATCACTGAATGCCCCACATCAGTATCCTTGGGGTTACCGTTGACCAGACACTCATCTGGACTTGCCACATAAACCCAGGAGCTAAAGAGCTGGTCAGAGGCTAGGAATACTACGGCAGCTAAATCTCTTCTTGAATTCCTCATCTAAAAGGCCCAAGTCAGGAGTATGAAGGAATACTGCAGCATCTACATCAATCAAGGAGCTTGAAACCATCCAGGAGAAAGTAGCTTACTTGATTGGCACCATGTGCACAAGCATCCACACACTCTCCACCACCAATGCTCAGTAGTAGCAGAGTCTACTTTCTACACGATATTCACCAAATATCCTTAGACAGTAACTTCAAAACCCATCACCACTTCTGTCTTGAAGAATAAGGGAAGCAGATATATGGGAACACCACTACCTTCAGGTTCCCCTCCAACCATCTTACCATCTTGACTTGGAAATATATTGCAGTTCGTCCAGTGTCATTGCATCAATATCCTGGAATTCCCTCTAACAGCATTGTGGGTCAACCTACGGTTCATGGACTGCAGTGGTTCAAGAAGACAGCACCTTTTCAAGGGTAGTCAGGGACAGGCAATAAATGCTGTCCAGTCAGCGAATTCTTTAAACAAAACTCCTCTCTCAGGTCAGTGACATTTGCTCATTGTAAAATTATAGTGCCATGGTTGATGAATGCAGCCAAGTGGTGGTTGTTCATGTACGGGCCTTGGTATGGTAGTTAATGACAGAATTGCTTCCTTGACAGCCAAATCAGTCTCTTTGTGCTCCCCATGCAGAGTTCCAGTAGGTGTCACAAGATAAAAGCAGGCAGGGTAAATCTGGAATGTTTTCTTCTTACCCACCTTGATCTTTTTTTAAAAAGATTTTATTTCAAAATACTCATCAAAAGTATCCTATATAGATTGTCACAAATGCAGTTTGGTTCTGTAAAGTAAGATATCAAAGAAACAAAAACATTGGCATTTGACTTGATCCAACAAACCAAAGACATCTTTTACCTCAAATACACAAAAATATAGTCTGTGTATCAGGAGGGTCTGATGAGTTTATCCAATTTGGCACTGGACAGGAAATTTAAACTACTTTTTAAAAGGTCCGGGTGGTCTCTTGCTGAAAAACTCAGTTGAGTCCCTATGACTGAACTGTTTTGCAAAATTGCCAGTTTGTTTTGATTAACACGTTTCTTCTTGTAGAAAAGCACAAGTGTTTGGCAGCATTATCAGAAAAGCTGTGCAGTAATTATTTTTGCCACTTAGACACATGTTTGTATTTGTTACTTTGCACTAAAAATGTGTCACATAAATATTGCTTTCCCATAAAACTGCTGAGCCAATTAATCTCCGCAGTGAGAGGTGACACAGATACCTCCAATACTGACGTTGTTGCCATTTTACAATCCTCCTTTTTCCTCCCCTTCTGAAGGTGCTGATTCGTATTGAGGGAGCTATTCTGCAACACCAACAGCCAGATATCCTGCCTAAGTGACGGCTGTTCCTGCATAAGCCTAGACAGCCAAGTACTGGCATGTGGTTCTAATGTTTGACAACATGGCAGATGAGCCAGATCTAGGCCAGATGTAGTCACAATCTGCACAGAATGGTCCCAAAGTTGCTCTCCTGTATATGTGCACACTTCAGTAGTCAAATTGATTTTTGTCTCTTTCCCTTACTCAATCTCTCTTGTCCCCCCCACCTGCCCGCAGTCTTACAATGCTAGTTTTGAGAGGGTGGGGTTGGAGGGTGCTGGCAGGTGGGGGAGTTGGCTGCCTTTACCCAATGGCAAGGCATAAAACTTCCACTTCTTGAAAACTAAAATCCAGTTTTGAGCAAATTAATGTGAAATAATAAAGAATGAATAATGATTATGACAAGAAGTCCAGCCACTGCTGGTAACTGACACTTTTTTTTAATGGTACCAGTACGACCAAGGCTGCAAAATTAGAATACAAGATATAATTGTTCCAAAACAAAACTCATGGGTCCTGTTTTTGCATGAAGATGAAGCTGAATTTCATTTTCAATTATGCATATTGAGTTATAGTATTCTTAACTGTCCAAAATGATTCCTCATTCTAACTTACCTTGTGTTTTAAAGCTTTCCATGGTTAATTATTAATGCACATTTTTATCCTTTTCTCCCTTCTCTCCATTTTTTTTACAGGTAGTAATTCAGTAGATGAAGCTGGAAACAAGGTAAGAAATCTTTGATTTTGCTTGCTAGCAGTGAGTGTTTGTTCACGGAGTGCAGGTACTTGTAGTCATCCAAACGTTTAGAAGAATTTTATGGCAAAACAGCTGAGAACTTAGAACAGCATGAGAAAGGTGTTTTCACTTCTCAGGAGTCAGGCTGCAATCACCAGGATATTATGAGAAGTAGTTACTTTTTTTTCTTCAGTCTTTTCTTTAACCTCTCCTTCAGGCTTTTTCTTTCGTGGAATCTCTCATCTTAGCTGGTGCTTAGACAAACGGACACTCTGTTCTAACTCCAGTCTTCTCTGTGCTCAGCTGTAGGCTGGATTGATTTTCTTCCTGATCTAAAGCCTCTGATTTGCAAAGTAAATGTTTCTTTCTCAACTGAGTTGTCATTCTTCCCTTTTTAGTATGAAGCTTTTGGTATTCCGACCTAAGTATTGATTTATCACAATGGCTGTGAAGAAAGTTTGTGAAATAGACCTATATTTCCTAGGTCTATGTACTATACCCGTTGCTTAGCAATGAGATTTCTTTTATAAAATCTAGAGGGCTTCCTGTTCAGATGCTGATGAACTCTGGTTGCAGAGTCCACAACTAGGAGGCATGGTCTCAGGATTTCCCATTTAGAGCTACGGTGAGGAGAAATTCTTTCTTCAGACTGACCTACATTAAATGAATGAGTGCTTAGTCATAGAATATAGCACAGTACAGGCCCTTTGGCCCTCAAAGTTGTGCCGACCTTTTATCCTACTCTAAGATCAAATTAATGTACGTACCCTAAATTTTATTATCAACCATGTGCCTATCCAAGAGTCACTTAAATGTCCTTATGTATCTTGACTCTACCACCACTGCTGGCAGCGTATTCCACACACTCACCATTTTCTGTGTAAAGAACCTACCTCTGACACGTCCCCTAAACGTTCCTCCCCCTAGTGATAGCCATTTCCGCCCTGGGAAAAAAGTCTCTGTCATCATCTTGTACACATCTATCGAGTCACCTCTCACCATCCTTCGCTTCATTGAGAAAAGCCCTCGTTCCCTCAACCTTTCTTTGTAAGACATATCCTCTAGTCATCCTTGTAAATCTTCTCTTTACCCTCTAAAGCTTCCACATCCTTCCTATAATGAGGCAACCAGAACTGAACACAGTATTCCAAGTGTGCTGTAACCAGGGCTTTATAGAGCTGTAGCATAACCTTGTGGCTGTTAAACTCAATCCCTCTGTTAATGAAAGCCCACATACCATATGCCTTCTTAACGATTATTTGAACTTATTCAGGATTGAGAATAATGTATTTTTGGAATAGAGATATAGAAGGAAAGTTCAGATAAAAGATTAACCATGCTCTCACTGTTGGATTGAGCAGGCTCAAAGATTGGATTTCCAAGTCCTTTCTTTTATTCTTCATTCCGAGGCTACTACTGTCTCCTGATATTGGTTTTGAATTACTCATTGGGACAGTATAGTCTACTACTTTAATGAAAAATGAAAGAAATGAGCTGAAACATATTTTTCATGTATATTAGAGAAGCTTTACAGAGAGTTGAGGGCGTGAGAGCAAGATTTTGAACGAGGGAAACTCTCAGTCTCAGCATATGAGAAATATCATTTAAGACTGAGGTGAGGAGCAAGTCTTCCTTGACACCATCCAGGGCACAGCAGCTAACTTGATTGGTTGTGGAAGGAGTAAATGTTTATGCAGTAGTAGCAGTGTATGGAATGCACTGCAGATTATAGAATTGCCACTGTGTGGAAGCAGGCTATTTCACACCAACCCTCCAAAGAGCATCCCACCCAGATCCACCCTACTCTATCCCCATAAGCCTGCATTTCTCACGGCTAACCCATTTAGCCTGCACATCTTTGGACTGTGGGAGAAAACTGTTGTGGAGCAGGCCAGACCCCTCAAAGTATTTCAAAAATAGCCCGGACCCTAACTTTCTAGTTGTTTTAAGCAGGTTTAAGTAGATATTAATTTTAAGCAAAATAGAATTTATTTGCAAGATTACAGAATGAAACACAAACCAAAGAGAACAAAATATAGAATAACTTAACCTATCCGAAAACCCAGCTGATTATCCCAACTCCTGCAACAATTCCCATAAACATCCTTGGTAAATATCAAACATAGGGTCTTACAAGAGAGCTGACTGAGATTCAGAAGGGAACACCTTCCATGCAACCGTTTGTTTGGCTAGCAGCCTCAAAACGATTGCTTTCTCTGAACAGCCAGAGTGCTAAAACCAAACCAGAGAAAGCTGAGCTGGGAGAACTGGCCACTCCCCTTTCATTGTACAACTGTTTTTGTAATAAACCTTGAAAGTCTTTTGCCTGAGGCACTATCTGTTAGCTATATCGAAATGACCCTAAAGCCCATCGAAGCCCAGTCTTTGGGAGCCTGAGTCTTTACGACCTCCTGGAGAAAATAAATCAAGGACAACCTGACCTTGTTAAAGGAGCAACATCATCACAGAAACCATAGCACCAGGAGGAAACCCATGCAGATGCAAGAAGAATGTGCAAACTCCGCCCGCAGTCACCTGAACCACCTTGCTGCCCAGATCTGCTTTCTAAGAATCTGTGGACCATGTCCTGAATTGCCATTTGCTAACTTATTTGCATTTAAATGAACCTTCACAGCGTTCTGTCCCCCTCTCCTGAGCAAAATTGCCTCAAAAAGAGTTAACAACTCTGTCAAACGGCTGTCGGTGGTGAGACAGCACAGGGGGTGTGAGAGAGCCCAGCGCAGAAAGCTGATTGAGGTCACATGGGGAAAGCCCAGCATGGAGCGACTGCAGGCCCAGGGCTAGAGAATGACTGTAATGTTGAACTTTTAGCTGCTTTTACTTTGTCTAAGATTTTGTATCTTTGTATCCGAGATGGACAATCACCAAGTCTCTCTAGACAGCAGCTTCTAAACCTATAACCACTTCCATCTTAAAGGCCAAAGGTAGCAGATATGTGGTAACACCACCATCCCCAAGTTTCCCTCCAAGCCAACACCATTATGATTTGGAAATATATTGCTGTCCCTTCAGTATTCCTGTGTCAAAACCCTGGAATTCTATCCCTTTAGTATAGTATTGTAGATGTACCTACATCACAAAAAGGCAGATCACTACCACCTTCTCAAGGGCATAGAGCCCTAGAGATGTACAGCATGGAAACAAACCCTTCAGTCCAACTCCTTAATGCTGACCAGATAGCCTGAATTAATTTAGTCCCATTTGTCAGTGTTTGGCCCATATCCCTCCTAACTCTTCCTATTCATATGTCCATCCAGAAGCCTTTTGAATGTTGTAATTGTACCAACCTCCACCACTTCCTCTGGCAGCTTGTTCCATAACCACATTACCCTCTGCATGAGAAAGTTGCCCCTTAGTTCCTTTTAAATCTTTCCCTTTCTCCTTTAAACCTATGCCCTCTAGTTTTGAACTTCCCCAACCTTGGGAAAAAGTCTTGCCTATTTAGCCTATCCATGCCCCTCATCATTTTACATATCTCTATCAGGTCACTCCACAGCCTTCGACGCTCCAGGGAAAGTAGCCCCAACCTATTCAGCCTCTCCCTATGGCTCAAATTTGCCAACTTTGGCAACATATTTGTCGATCTTTTCTGAACGTTTTTTCATGTTTCACAACATCTTTCGTATATCAGGGAGAGCAGAATTGCAAGCAGTATTCCAAAAGTGGCAGAACCAAGGTCCTGTTGAGCCGCAACGTAACCTCCCAACTTCTACACTCAGTGCACCAACCAATAAAGGCAAGCATACCAAATACTGCTTTCACTACCCTGTCTACCTGCAAATCTATTTTAAAGGAACTGAATCCAAGGTCTTTATGTTCAGTAACACTTGCCAGGACCTTGCCATTGAGTGCATAAGTCCTGCCTTGATTTGCTTTTCAAAATGCAGCACCTCACATTTATCTAAATTAAACTCCAGCTATCACTCCTCAACCCATCTGATCAAGGTCCAATTGTACTCTGAGGTAACCTTCTTTGCTGTCCACGACACCAATTTTGGTGTCATCTGTAACCTTAACTAACCATACCTCCTATGACCACATCCAAATTATTTATAAATGACAAAACAGTAGACCCAGTGCTGATCCTTGTGGCACACTACTGGTCACAGTCCTCCAGTCTGAAACGCAACCCTCTACCACTACTTTCTGTCTCCCACCTTCGAGCCAGTTTTGTATCCAAATGGCTAGTTCTCCCTGTATTCCTCGTGATCTAACCTTATTAACCAGTCTACCATGTGGAACCTTGTCGAACACTTTACTGAAGTCCAGACAGATCATGTCCACTGCCATGCCTTCATCAGTCCTCTTTGTTACTACTTCAAAAAACTCAATCAGGTTAGTGAGACATGATTTCCCACGCGCACAGCCATTTAACTGTCCCTAACTGTCCTTCCCTTTCCAAATGCATGTAAATCCTGTCTCTCAGGGATCCCTCCAACAACTTGGCAGAGTCATTTGGCTGTAGTCCCCTCGCTTTTCCTTACCACCACCTTAAATAGTGGCACCATGTTTGCTAATCTGCAATCTTCTGGCACTTCACCTGTGACTGTCAATGATATACAAATATCTCAGCATCTAGGGTTGGGCAATAAATGCAGGCCCAGTCAGTGAAGCCCACATTCCATGAATAAATATTGAATAACTGAAGATAGTGATTCTTTGGAATTCTTTATCCCAGAAGGTTGTGAAGGTTCAGTCATTGAATATATTCAAGAAAGATCTGCAAATTAGAAGCATTAAAAGATGTCCAGGGATATGGAAATAATGTGTGAAAATGGTGAAGAAGTTGAGAGTCAGCCATGATCAAACTGAATAGCAGAGCAAACCTGAGCCAAACGGCTTACTCCTTCTATTTCTTATGTTCCCATGCTCTCTTATTTCTTTGTGCCCTATGCATCCATCTCCTACCTTTTGAGGCTTTTTTAAGAAAACGTTAATGCTCATTTTGGAATATAAAGGATTTCCACTTTGTCCCACTACTTTGAAGCAGTTGGCACCAGCTTCTTTTTGACGAAGGAAAAACCGAGTTATAGTCCGAACTGAAACATTGCCAATATAAAGGAAACTTGAACAGCCTTTGTAGATTTTACTATTCTGTAATTTAGCAAATCATGATGGATGCTTCGCTTCAATATTGTGGTTAACATTGTGGAGTGGAATTGTTTTCTTTATAGGTGCTAAACAACAGGGAAGAGTTCTTCCCTGGAATATTTCTAATGTGTATGCCAAAAGTATATTTTGGCATTGAGTTTACGAAGGAACAAAATTGCAACAGACTTCATTATTTAAAGGAAAACATTGAAATATGTCATAAATACTCCTACTCCTTCTCTGCTGCTACCTGTAGCTATTCCTGCTAGAAGATTTGCTGTCATAGTATGCCACAAACATCTGTCTTGCACTGTGCTCACACATTAACTGTAGTTTTTCTGCAATCACTTTGTGACATCCACTACTTAATTCTACCTGGATCCATCCATCTTTCTGCTAACCTTCACTTTGTCCCCAAGAAGAGGTCCCTGGACATTTTCAGTTATGGTCAAGTTGATTGAAGTACTACCTTTTTTTTCTGTCACCTTTTGGGGTTGTTTTTGCTCTTTGTATTATAAATACGTCTACATTTGTCTTATGGTTTGAACATGAAATTTCTAGCAAACGTTCCCCACCATGTGCTGAAGATCAAAAAGAATCCTAAGATACTTGTTGGGTTTGAATTTTTCTTTCTTACCTGCTTGATGGTGATATTTCTGTTTTTATGCTGCTCTCCTCAGTTAATGGTGACGATCATGTGTTTTGTGGATTTATTTCTGAGGCAGTTGGCGCTATTCGTAATTTCACATTTATTGTCTATTCATTGTAAACCTGAGATAGTGATTGACTGATATTGCAGCAGCCAACCATGCAGTGACATGATCATTGCCCACTGAAATAGGCCGAGTCATCCATGCATTGCATGGAACTTGACTCGTGTATGTCAAACCAAGTGGAAATGTTGGGTTCCCTGCCTTAAAAGATTTTGAAGCAGCTGGGTATAAGAGGACTACTTGACAGCTTTCATGGTTCCTGTTTTCTGGTACTAATAAATAGTTCATTTGATCAGCATTCAGATCAATCTTCACAGTTGTACTCACAATATCACAATTTATATCTATATATTGCATTTAAAAGGTGAATCCTGCAACCACGAACATGAATCGGATGAAACTAGAATTACTCTTAATACTGTGGAACCTGGCCTCAAACTGTTTATTCGTAATTTTAAATTGAGGTTCTGAGAGCAACATTTTTTTTCCTGGGAAAAACAGAATTCTCAAACATTTTCCCACTAATACAGGTCTTTTGAAGGGCCGGGATAATAGTGCGCTGTGGGAAAAGAGTCTGTCAAACAAAATTACCAAGTTGCTCTGAAGTACATTCGCAGATTGTTGTTACATTGTTCAAAAGCATGGCATTATTGCACCTTGAGGCCAGGCGTTGCAATGTCTTGACATTTTACAACTCATAAGTATCGTTAACAGTCAGACGAGATGTGATGCATACTGAGAAAAGTGTGGCTCATGGCACACTCCTTGCACTATGATAAACTGCTTTTTCCCTTTTGAGTTTGAAGTAATTAGCAGCAGTTTGTGAGTTGCTGCTCAGCAGACATGGGAAGCACTTTGATTCCATCTCTTATCTCATAGTTCACATGGACTCTGAGCACACTGCCCATAGGTTCACTGCTGACAGTCTTAAATAAATATATGGCTGAACTTCAGTAGTTCTTTCACCTTAAATTTGCCTCTTGTCAAATCCCATTTCATAAATAGGTTTTGGTGAGTTTTCTGTGCCTCAAACCTACAAAGAGCTGATTGTTACCTGCCTATCATAACCTGATACTGCACCACAGCAGGGCATTTGGCCCATTATGTCTTCAGGAGCCCTTTGTGAGAACTACCAATTAGTCCCTGCTCTCCTGCTGGTTTCCCCCCACTTATGCAGATTTTGGGCTTTTGTGGAAACTGCAAACTTTTCATTAATCAGCACCAGTGAGACGAGGAATGTGCTAGTCAATCAAATATTCCAGTAGATCAAGCGGTTCAAGCAATCAATATAAAAACTCACTAAGTAATAGAAATGTAATGCAGAGGAGATAAGCATCACTGTTATACTTGACTTATAGCATAGATCACTTAAATAATAATGAAACTTTGCCTTAAATAAAGCTTGCTGTCAGAGAGCCTTCTCATTCGTGCCCTCAACTGTGATAATGCAGTAAATTTCTGATGTTTCAAGAATATAATTTTTGCTGGTTTATCGAGGGTGCCAGTTTAAACTAAGTTTGTTACATCTCCAATTCTCAATTAAAAGTTACTTTTGAATTATCATCATCTCCTTTGGGAAGTTTATTGATTTAGTGCATACACAGTTTGAGTCAAGCAGTAGCCTTGTCAGTGCTGACATTGGGTTCTTTTAAGATTAGAGTGGTGCTGGAAATGCACAGCAGATCAGGCAGCATCCAAGGAGCAGGAAAATTGACGTTTCGGGCAGGAGCTCTTCATCCTGATGACCTGCTGTACGTTTCTAGCACTACTGTAATCTTGACTCATCTCCAGCATCTGCAGTCCTCACTTTCGCCTATGGGGTTCTTTAAACCCATCTTCCAGTGTAGTCAACAGACTCTCCTTAGTAATGAGTTATTATTTGGATTGCATCATAGTTGAAGGCTGGATGATCTTGGTGAATCCACTGCTGTTGGGTGGCTAGACAAAAGGCTTTGATCAGTCCAGAAATAATTTGAGTCCACTGTGGCTGTTGAAGGCTTAAAGCCAGGTGAACAAGTGGTAGTGAATGATATCTGGAAGATTTTTTTTCTATGGCTCTCCTTCTGCCATGGGTCTTCAGCTGTCACTCCCTGACATGTTGGGTTTAACCACATAGGTGGAGAGAGGAAACTGTACTCGACGTTTGTTGAATAAGTCACTGAATAAGGACAGGCTTTGGTAGAGGTAGATCTTTCTCCTCTAGCTTACCTGTAACTCTTACCAACCTGATGGGGGTTTGGGGATGTTGTCACTGTCGCTTAGGCTGAGTGCCAGGGCGGTGATTTGGTTGAAGAGGTACTCCTTTGTGTTGGGTTGTGAATTGCTGTCTTTGAGCAGATTGCTGGGACACTGAGATGCAGTATACTGTTTTGACTACATTTTGCCAAGAGCAGAGGTCCTTGGGCTCTTGACCTGTGATCCACATGAGGTACTGGCCAGTTTACTGAGGATCTTGTTGTGAGTTCTAATTTTTTTAAAAACTATCTTAAAGTGCTGCTGTAAGTGAAATTCACTAAAATGTGATGCCTAGCTTAAACTGGCTGGAATCTTGTTTCAGTCTCTGGCCATCTAGAATGATTGGTTTCCTTTTGTCACTGCTATTGTGAAGGTAGGAAGAGCAGGAAACTGTTTCATTGGTGCTCTGATTTGGGCACCATTTCTTGCAGTACTTGGCCAGCTTTGTCTCATTATTATTTAATATATCCTTTAACTCTAGAGTCTACGTCTATATGCCACAGCAAATGTCACCCGCATCGATACACTTCTGAGACTGGATTGAGGGTAGATCATTTTTGTACATGTTGAACAGAGTTACGGCTAAAGCAAGACCTCTGGCTAGGCCTTTCATCTGTTTTGTTTTACTAGACAGTAGACTTTTAACCCATGTGAACCCTGAATCATCTGTCCTCAAGTCAAAGTTCAGTGGCATCAATAACCCAAGGAGGGAGAAGTCCTGGTATTTTGTCGAGTGGACCAATGCACCATACTGAGTTAAAGGACAATTTGGCTGTTTTTGGATCTCTTTAAAATAAGTGGTTAATGTGAAGATCTGGAATTGATTTACAAACATTGCTGAAAATTTTCTTAGGAAGGGTATTTATAATTTGTCGGGAAAGGTGTTTATAATTTGTCAATGGGTACTGCTCCCAGTGTTAGATTTTCTATTCTGGTTATATGCATTCTCCTGGAGTGAGACAGTTGCACGTCTCTACCAAGCCAAGTTGAAATTGGCTTTCTCACCATATGGCAGGAATCATAAACAAAAATGGAGGTTACCATTTCTGTTGTTAGCTAAATTCACTTCCTTTAACCAATGCAAGTATTCTGCATCATACATATAGTACTCATTTACTAGGATACTTCAGACATCTCAGATTGTTAGCTTATTCTCAGATAGTGATAACTTGTTCTGCTTGATCATTTCTAGTTTTTTTTTCCAAATTTACAAATACTGGCTGTCAAACATATCTTCCAATTTAACAAATTAAAAAATTATGTTTCTAGTATTTGCTGTCAATTACATGCCTGATGTGGCCATTCCATTGCAAGAATTGGTCCCAGCCCTATGAAAGAAAATTGTCATTTAAGGCTCTTTTAGGTCTTTCCTCAACAGATTTGTGATTTATTAATGCATTGACTGGCAATTGTGCAGCATTCCAGATGTCGGCTTTAATGTTGGATGTTTACCCCCAGTCCCCTAGAGTCTTTGTGTTGATTTTTCTGTCATGCAACATCACTGAACCTATAAAGGATTAGCTTCGGGCAGTCCTTGCAGTCACTACACTCCCCACTGCTTGAGTGAATGTGCCTCTGGCACTGAGCTTTCCGTACAGCAGCAGTTATGTAACCAAAACACGGCTTGAATTTGATGCCATGCTGATGTCCCACTGTGGTCTTAATTTTCCAGGGTTTCCTTCCTACCATCACATTTGGTACAGCAAAGCACTGATCAACTTTCACTGTCACCTCTGATTTAATCTCAGCATTTGAAATTTGTTAGTCCTGGTAACAAAGGCCATGGCAATCTTTGAAGATTTTTTCAAGGTGGTTGCAATTCACTCTTCAAACTCACTAATCTCTGAAGTAGATTAGATTAGATTAGATTAGATTATTCACCTGACCTGCACATCTTTGGACTGTGGGAGGAAACCGGAGCACCCGGAGGAAACCCACGCAGACACTGGGAGAATGTGCAAACTCCACACAGTCTGAGGCGGGTATTGAACCCGGGTCTCTGGCACTGTGAGGCAGCAGTGCTAACCACTGTGCTGTTTCACACTCAGGATGCTCAAAACAGTTCAAGGGTTAGTGAATGCGGGTTTGAAACATCAAACCCATCTGTAAAGTCAAGACTGATACAAAACATTCCAAAGCTAATATGATATTGTGGTATCTTTGAGTTGTAAGACTTATCTTAAAGTTGAAACTGATTCATTCAGGAGTGACACCGAAAAGTCGAGACACTTCTCACCAAAGAATCCCCCTCTTTTCCACCCTTACCCCTATCTCCTCCTCACACCCCCCCCCCCCCAAAATGCCTGGTGTTCAGTTGGAACTTTCAAGATCTGAGCTTTTTGGTGTTTAAGGATACCAGGCATACCATATAAAGGTGAGACGATCATGTTGAAGTGCCGATCCGCTGTGATCTGACTGAATGGTGCAGCAAATCAGAGGGCAACCTGCTTATGAACCTACGGAAGGTCATCTCTTAAGCATTATCCCTAAACCAACTTAGATGCTTGACGTGATTTAATGTCACAGTTTATTTCAATGTCAGTATCAAATGTCAGTATTTCCAGCTCCTGAACCACCTCAGGCGGAAGGCATTTGCATTTCTAAAAAGCATCTCTCAAACATCTATGTACTGTAAGTATTTAAAGAGGAGATAGGTGATTTTTTGAAATATCAAGGAGTTGAGTGGTATGATGAGTTGATAGGAAACAGGAGTTCAAACCTGGGAAAAATCCGTTATGATGTTGTAGAGTGGTGCGGCATGCTTGAAGAGCTGAATGCTCCAATTCCTTAAGTCTACAGCAGGTTTGATGTTTTACCACAGTATAAAAGAAGCTTCATTAATATAAGATGTTTTTCCATCAAGTGGTTTTTGGAGCAATTGCTCCAAACTCCATGCAGCTTTCCGACATTAATATTGACTGTCCTGTTAAAAGCTGACACAGCAGCTGTGAACTCACTTCTTGTCTAGGCATTTTTAGGAGTGGGAAAAGCATTGTTTTATCTTGAAATTGTCAATGTAAATTGATATAATTAGCCTGGAACTTGAAACCAGGCTGCTCATCTGCATCAGTTCATTCATTCTTACAGTGCTGTGGTACCACAATGCAACAAAAGACCTTGCAGAATTAGTGCTCAGTGTTTGTTGAGGAGCTCATTGTTAGTGTAATGATTGGTAGATTGTAAGAAAGTGCATCTTGGGGGTTATCCACTAAATCGTCATCTGTCTGTTTACTCCAAGGAGAGCTGTTGACTCAAGCAATCCACATTGACAATCAGCAGCATTTGCACTGAACCTGAAGCCTATGCCATTTCAATAGTTACTGGTAAACTGATTAAAAAGTTTGTTTATGGTGACACAGTCCAAAAACACACAAATTGAAGATTGTCCATATTCCCAGCTTGTACTCCAATGTGTCATGCTCAAGGAATAACTCAATAAAGAAGTACTGCTTTCACAGTCAACTGAAAGTTGTTGGTTTGAAAATTGGAGGTTCTCACTGGTTCACCTGTGGCTAGTGTTTCACATATGCCTGAGGTGACAGTGCTAACACCTAATTCACAGTGCTACTTTATACTCAGCACATGCCAGCACACTTCATTAGGTGAGTCCGTGAGCCTTGGCACTAACTAAGCTATTGAAATTGTGCTATTACGCAGTTAACAAAGTCCTTTGATATACAGTCACTTTGAAATAGTGACCAGTCATCAAAGGAAAAGCTTTGATTCTTACTGACATTGCAACAGTTTCTCAAGAGTACTTTCTTTGTAAAAAGATACATTGTTTCTGTGGGAGCATGGAATTTAGCATCACTTCAGGCTGCTGTAGTGATAGATACACTCGTGATAGATTTACTCGTCTTGTGTAATGCCGTAACTCCTACACTGGTAGGAGTAGTAACATTACCTTTACAGTGGGACAGAGAATAAATTGGTGACAGTGAGTGCATGTAACAAAGGCTGTATGTTCATTATGGATGACTTTAATCTCCATGTAGATTGGGACGGCCAGATTGGCAGAAGTGGCTATGAGAAACAATTCATAGTACGTATTCAGGATAGTTTCTGAGAACAGTGTTATCGATCCAACTCTGGGTAAGGCAATTTTTGAACTAATAATGTATAATGAGCAGGTTTAGTAAAAGATCCCCGAGGAAACAGTGACCATAACATGGTTGAATTTAGTATTCAGTTTGACAAGAAGGAACCTAAGTTTAGTACAGCGGTTTTCTACTTAAGTAAATTACAAAAGACATGAGGGCGAAGCCAACTAGAGCAGATTGGGAAATGAGTCAAGAGAATAGACCGTTGAAGGACAATTGAAAACTTTTAAGAAAATACTTGTTGGTTTACAGCAAAGAAGGATTCGAAGAAGGGGATATGGCCAAGGTTAGTGGTGAGCCAGAGGACTTAGAAACTTGTAAAAACCAACAAAAGACTACCATAAAAATAACTCTTCATTTTGAGAAACTTCCGTCCACTACTATTGTCTCCTGCTGCCCAGCCAGTTCTTTATCTATCCAGCAAGTACACCCTGGACCCCATGCGATTTCACTTTTGCCATCAGCCAACCATGGGAACTTATGAAATGCCATGCTGAAATCCATGTATATAACATCTACATTCCTTCCCTCATCAATCAACTTTGTCACTTGCTCAAAGAATTCTATTACGTTGGTAAGGCATGACCTTCCCTGCACAAAGCCATATTGCCTATCACTGATAAGTCCATTTTCTTCCAAATCGGAATAGATCCTATTCCCTCAGCATTTTCTCCAGCAGCTTCCCTGCCACTGACAGCAGGCGCACTGGTCTATAATTACCTGGAATATCCGCGCTTCTTTGGCTCGCTCGCTCTGGCTCGCTTGCTCTCGCGCTCTCGCTCTCTCTGGCGTGCTCTCGCTCTCTCTGGCGTGCTCTCGCTCTCTCTGGCGTGCTCGCGCTCTCTCTGGCGTGCTCGCGCTCTCTCTGGCGCGCTCGCGCTCTCTCTGGCGCGCTCGCGCTCGCTCTGGCGCGCTCGCGCTCTCTCTCGGTCTCGCTCTCTCTCGGTCTCGCTCTCTCGCTCTCTCTCGGTCTCGCTCTCTCGCTCTCTCTCGGTCTCGCTCTCTCGCTCTCTCTCGGTCTCGCTCTCTCGCTCTCTCTCGGTCTCGCTCTCTCGCTCTCTCTCGGTCTCGCTCTCTCGCTCTCTCTCGGTCTCGCTCTCTCGCTCTCTCTCGGTCTCGCTCTCTCGCTCTCTCTCGGTCTCGCTCTCTCGCTCTCTCTCGGTCTCGCTCTCTCGCTCTCTCTCGGTCTCGCTCTCTCGCTCTCTCTCGGTCTCGCTCTCTCGCTCTCTCTCGGTCTCGCTCTCTCGCTCTCTCTCGGTCTCGCTCTCTCGCTCTCTCTCGGTCTCGCTCTCTCGCTCTCTCTCGGTCTCGCTCTCTCGCTCTCTCTCGGTCTCGCTCTCTCGCTCTCTCTCGGTCTCGCTCTCTCGCTCTCTCTCGGTCTCGCTCTCTCGCTCTCTCTCGGTCTCGCTCTCTCGCTCTCTCTCGGTCTCGCTCTCTCGCTCTCTCTCGGTCTCGCTCTCTCGCTCTCTCTCGGTCTCGCTCTCTCGCTCTCTCTCGGTCTCGCTCTCTCGCTCTCTCTCGGTCTCGCTCTCTCGCTCTCTCTCGGTCTCGCTCTCTCGCTCTCTCTCGGTCTCGCTCTCTCGCTCTCTCTCGGTCTCGCTCTCTCGGGATCATTGCTGTTTGTCATTTTTATAAATGACCTGGAGGATGGGTTAGAAGGTTGGGTGAGCAAGTTTGCAGATAATACGAAAGTCAGAGAAGTTGTAGACAGTGAGGAAAGAGATGGCAGGTTACAGCGGGATATATATAAGCTGCAGAACTGGGCAGAACGGTGGCAAATGGAGTTCAATGTAGGTAAGTATGAGTTGATTCACTTTGGTAAGAGTAACAAAAAGATGGGGTACTGGGCTAATGGTCGGATACTTGGTAGTGTTGATGAGCAGAGGGGTCTTGGTGTCCATGTACACAGATCTTTGAAAGTTGCCACCCAGGTAAATAGTGCGGTGAGGAAGGCATATGGCGTACTGGCTTTTATTGGTAGAGGAATTGAGTTCTGGAGTACTGAGGTCATGTTGCAGTTGTATAAGACTCTGGTGCGGCCGCATCTGGAGTATTGTGTGCAGTTTTGGTCGCCATATTATAGGAAGGATGTGGAGGCACTGGAACGGGTGCAGAGGAGGTTTACCAGGATGTTGCCTGGTATGGTAGAAAGATCGTATGAGGAAAGGTTGAGGCACTTGGGGCTGTTTTCATTGGGGAAAAGAAGGTTTAGGGGTGACTTGGTAGAGGTGTACAAGATGATTAGGGGTTTAGATAGGGTTGACCGTGAGAACCTTTTTCCACGTATGGAGTCAGCTATTACGAGGGGGCATAGCTTTAAATTAAGGGGTGGTAGGTATAGGACAGATGTTAGGGGTAGATTCTTTACTCAGCAAGTCATGAGTTCATGGAATGCCCTGCCAGTAGCAGTGGTGGACTCTCCTTTTTTATGGGCATTTAAACGGGCATTGGATAGGCATATGGAGGATATTGGGCTAGTGTAGGTTAGGTGGGCTTGGATCGGCACAACATCGAGGGCCAAAGGGCCTGTACTGCGCTGTATTCTTCTATGTTCTATACAAGATTCTTAGCTGATTTGACAGCATAGATATGGAAAGGTTGTTCCCCCTTGTGGGAGAGCCTAGGATGAGAGGATATATTATCAGAATAATGAGTTGCACATTTTAAGATAAATGAGGAATTCTTTCTAGGGAAAGTGAATCTGTGGAATTCTTTACAACAGAGGGCTAATTTTGCTCATGGGTCTTTTGGTCTGGTCTTTAACCTAAATTTCTTTCCCGAATGCACTGAATTCCACAGGACAAAGTGTCCAGAGAAACTGAACTCTCACTGGGCTGTGTTCCACAAGCACATGTTTTCTATCAATGTTGATTCTTTGCCCAAAAGAGGGTGAATGCAAATTGATGTATTCCAAGGTGTCTACCAATACTACTTGCTCAAAGATTTAATTACTTTTGTTTTTCACCTCCCCTTAGCAACAGGATTGAGGTTGAAGCTGCAGGATATCAGGAAATTGCTAGCTCCAATGTGCATCAACACCCTACCTGAAATAGGTTGATTTGGTTCATTTCATCTGAGGGTTTGCCCACTAAGCATGAGCACTATGCTGATGGTAAACTGTGTCGGCACAGAGCTAATATTGTTATATGTTCTTCTGATTTTTTTTTAAGTAGGATTCAAAATTTGTCTCCATAAGACTGAAGTAAAACTTGATAGATTCTCATCACCTCATCAAGCAAGCAGATGAGAACAGCAAGAAGGTTATTCAGAAGAAATCTTACATTTAAGTAGCACCCTTCACATCTTTTGGATATTCCAATGAATATTTAAAGCCCCTTGGGTACATTTAAAATGTTCTGTGCAAACTGCAAGTTCCCAAAATGGCAATGAGATAAATAACAGGATAATCTGTTTTACATTTTGGATGAGATACCAGCCAGAACAAACCTATCCTCCTTCAGTTAGTTCCATGGGATTTTTCTCAACCTTCTAAGGAAACGGGTGGGCTTTTGTTTAACATCTCATTCAAAAACTGATATCTCCCAATAGTGCAGCACACTCTAGCAATGCTCAGGAGTCTCACACTTACTATCCTAAATATGTCTTGAGTGGCACTTGAATTTAGGTACATCTAATCTGAGGTGAGTGCTACAACTGAGTCACAAGATAACATTGAATGGGTATTGAAATCTTTGTGGTACTTCAGAAGTCCAGTATTTATTTTGATCACACTATGTATGGGTGGGGCTAGTTATCCTTTTTGGATCTGTCATCTATCTTTTCTGTTTATGGGAAAATTGATTTTCTTTAACTTGCTGGTACAGACACTTTGGGCTGGTTGACCTCCTTTGTGTGCTTAACTTTCTTATGGCTTTCTTTTTAATGTACATGGGCATAATGTGAATCACTTGTATTACATTGAGGACAGCCAGCACCTATTGCATTTAGGAAATGAAAAACCGATTGGAAAGGAGAAATGGAAGATCCTTGGTAGCTCTTCAAATAAGAACATGGAAGTTGTTCTGGTGAACTGTTTATCTCTCTGTCAACAAGGCTATTAACTGGTCACTTATCTAGTTGCTGTATGTCTACAAAATATAGGCATACAAGTGGGAGCAGGGGTTAGCTATTTATTTGCCTTCTCGAATCTGTACTAGTATTACAATCAGGTCACCCATTACCTTATTTAATCTCAATTCCATATTCCTATCTACCCTGTTCCTTAGCAAAAATCTTAACGATATTCAAAGACTATAACTCCACAACTTTTTGAGAAAGCAAATTCCAAGGACATGACCCTTGGAGAAGAAAATCTTATTTCTGTCTTAAATGAGTGACCCCTCTTTTATTTGTAAAACTGAACCCGAGATCTAGATTCTTCAAAAAGAGGAAGTACCCTGTCCATGCCTTCTCAGGATAAATTTGCATCTATCTTAACTGCAGCCTGTTCCATCCCCTCTTCTTAAATCTGTCTATTTCCAAGTACAGGTAGTCCCCAACTTACAAACTTTCACCTTAAAAGTTAGGTCCTTTATTGGGGCATGTTAATATTAATATTCAATATCTGACATGTTTACATTCGCTCATACTTACAGCTATTTTATATTGTATTATGTTCCAACTAGTGTACAAATCAACTTATTAATGGAACCCATTTGTAAACCGGGGTCTGCTTGTAAATCTTAGTCCAGTAAACCTTTTTCTGAACTGATTCTCTCACATTTTCATGCTCTGTTAAGTGAGCTACTGTGTTTGCTTATATAACAATGATCAAAGTTTGTAATTAATTTATTAATAAAAACTCCCTTTTAGATGTCACATGGGCATGAAGGGAATTGCAAATATGTGTTCTTTCTCACGAAATAAATGAGAACGACAAAGAGACCTAAAACAGAAATTGCTGTTAAAAACTCAGCAGGTCTGGCAGTACCTTTGGAGAGAAAGCAGAGTTAATGTTTCAGGTCCAGTGACCCATCTTCAGAACTGCTGTCCACTTTTGAAGAAGGGTCACCTGGACTTGAAATGTTAACTCTGCTTTCTCTGAACAAATGCTGTCAGACCCACTGGGTTTTTCCAGCAATTTCTGTTTTTGTTTCTGATTTCAGCATCCGTGGGTTTTTTTTTTGTTAGAGAAAGGAAACTTTGACACTAGTTATAAAAGGCAGTCTTTTAAATGCCATGCTTGAAGAATAGGTGGACTTGGGAGTTACAGAGACTGATGATATGAAGTAGGAATGACCGTTTTGGGGGAATACTTGTTGCAAGTTGCGATCGTTAGTAGAGTTCAAGCAATTCCAGAGTCTAAATGCAAGCAATCTTTTGCTGGTTTAGCTAAAGCCTGTCCTAGCAAGAATCGTAGGTTTCACCAGAGGGCAAACATAATTCTTGATGGGAAAGGAATTTACAGACCACTGTCAGAAGAGCAGGGGATTGGGAGTAACTGGGTAGATCTGCCATGACTAGCATGTTGAGACTAATGGCTGCCTCATGCAGGTTAGAGGAACTTCTTTAATGGTAATAATATTACAGTATATTTTCTAAAGAAAATTGATCAAATCAGGTATTTGCTTGAGAATTTGAAAATCTCACACATCAGTTTGTGATTCTCCTCTGACTTGGTTCTCACGTTCACACATCCACTTTAGCTGGGGTTTAAGAATCCACTTCTTTTCGTGTGTGACTGCAGCACACTACTTGTGTTCAGCTGTAAAAGTGACCTATCCTTTGAACCTTTGGTTGTAAATAACACCCTCTTCTTTAGAAGACAATGTGCTTCTTGCATCAGATCTCAACACAAGTTAAATCCCTGAAAATGAATAGATATTTAACCATGAGAGAGCTTGTTGAAGTTGCAGATCTGCATGAGATTATTGAAACTCTGATGAGGTGGCATTGTTCAAAGAACTTGCTCACAATTTATGAATGTTGTAACTTGTGCCACATTCCTTTACACCAGAATGGAGATTGAGAGGAGTCTCGTGAGCTTTGGAAAAGATTTAGTTGGAGGTTCATCTGATTACAGGTTTATTATCCTGTTATCTGGGTACTTAGTATGTTGATGTAAAATGATTAAAGTTTATGATACCCTGGCTTTTCTACTAACTTTCCTATGTTTAACTCTTTACTGTGGTAAGCAAGCAGGTTTGATTATATTTTGCACTTTGCCAAAATGTTCTCTCCAGCAATTTTCCTGGAAAGAAACTGATTTTTTGTTAGTCTGCAGCATCAAGAATTGTCAGCACTTAATGGTTGTGCTATTGAATATTTTTTAACCTGGTATTTTAACAAAGGAGGTGTTTACTGCTGCATTATGATCCATTTTTACACCTAGAAAAGCTGGACCTTTATCCCATTTGTCATTTTCTTGTGCAAACGTTGATATTTTGGGACTTATCCACGATGGTGTGTTCAAAACAAAGCCACCTTTTGACCTCTATATTTTCATATAATTGTGGGATCCCCACATGTGAAAGAAGGCCATTCATCCCATCAATCCACACTGACCCTCTGAAGAGCATCCCACCCAGACCTTATCCCCTTATCCCATATTTCATTGGCCTGTAGGAGCAAACAGGAGGACCCAAAGGAAATCCATGGGTAACTGGGAGAACTTAACACAGTTACCCAAATCTGGAATCGAAATAGATCCCTGGCATTGTGAGGCAACAGTGCTAACCACTGAGCCACCATTTTCTTTCACTTTTTCATTGTTCTATATTTACCCCTGACTAATGCACCTATCTTACATGGGTAATTTAGTATGGCCAATTCACCTAACCTGCACATCTTTGGATTGTGGGAGGAAACCAGAGCACCCGGAGGAAACCCACGCAGACACTGGGAGAATGTCCAAACCCCATACAGCCGCGTGAGGCAGCAGTGCTAAACACTGAGCTACCGTGCCACCCTGCATTTTCTCTCTCATGAATATTTTCAGCTTCTATTACTGGTGATCAGTAATTGGGACCTTTTTTGCAGTTCCTCCTTCTGAGGTGCTAATTAACTTGAGACAATAAATCTTAATTTTCCATTTTCTTAGGACCATAATTGGGAGCTCCCAGGTACATCTGCAATTGACTATTGTGATTCTCAGCTTAAATGCCAAGTAAGGTTTGTATCATGGCTGTGAAATTTATTCATCTCCAACAGTGCACATTTCAGTAAGTCCCTAGTATGAACCTTGTTGATTTCTAAACCCCTTTCATCTCAGTTCTGTCCATTTGCAACTTGGGTTGAGATGAGGTGGCAAGAGACACAGCTGGTTTTGAAACTGGGATCACCAGGCCTGTGGTAATGCTCTGTGCCTCACTGGATACTGTATTTTGCTAATGGAGTGAAAGTTAGCCCTTTGTATTCAGTAGTGGAGTTCTGAATGGAAGTCTGGTCTATAAATTAGACTTTTTGCAGTTTTGCTTCACTGAATAATTCCAAAACAAAATCTTAGTAACAAATGTTCTTTTCTCTAATTTCATAACGTACATGATACCCTCTCCTTACCGAATATTCAGAATTTAGTTTCTTGTTGAAAATGAAGTAAGAGAAAACAAAACGCTTTTTTCACTTTGAAGCATTATTTCTATCTTGTGCTCCAAAAACATTCAGTGGATTAAAACAAGTATATTCCTCTTTCAGTTTTTGCTGTCACCCTCTTTAAGTAATTCCTTGCAGAATTCAACCTAGGTTGAGTGCTCGTGAGTATCTAAGAAGCAAAATCACTTGGACAACTATGTTTTAAATTATGTTTTAAAGCTTTTTAACTGTTAAATTACGTTTTAGTTTGATTTTATAGACATAGATTACATTTGAATGGAGAGTAAAATAAATTAGAAGAATTTTCACAACAAAGCCCCCCGCACAGAGTATAACCAGTCAGTCTATTGTGCTACTGATCACAAGCCTCGATCATTGTGGGTGGCACGGTGGCACAGTGGTTAGCACTGCTGCCTCACAGCGCCTGAGACCTGGGTTCAATTCCTGCCTCAGGCGACTGACTGTGTGGAGTTTGCACGTTCTCCCCGTGTCTGCGTGGGTTTCCTCCGGGTGCTCCGGTTTCCTCCCACAGTCCAAAGATGTGCAGGGTCAGGTGAATTGGCCATACTAAATTGCCCGTAGTGTTAGGTAAGGGGTAAATGTAGGGGTATGGGTGGGTTTCGCTTCGGCGGGTCGGTGTGGACTTGTTGGGCCGAAGGGCCTGTTTCCACACTGTAATATAATCTAATCTAATCTAAAAAAAAAATAATCTAATCATTTTTACACAATGTCACAGTCTGCCAAGACACATCATGCATTGTTTTGGTAGTGTTTGGTCATGCAGTATTCTCTATTACAACAAACTAAAAGTGAGTAACAGAAAACAGTGAAGATTTTAATTAATTGAAAGTAGTCTGTTTATGTACGTCTTTAATAGTGAGCATTTAGCATTGACCCTGGCATAACTATTGAGCTTGATTCTGTCTCAGTGTATACTTGCAAACCAGGTTTGCCAAGGAGTTTTTGAGAACAGGAATATCGGCTAACTACTGCATTAAACCAAGGTTAGCTGTGGCCACTCTTAATGTCCTGGGTGCAAGAACACTTCTTGGCTTAATGTAGTGTTGAAGGGCTTAATACAGTGAATGTTTAGCATGAGTGGAAAGGGGGGTTAAAAAAAAGAGAGTAAGTGTAGGATTGACCTGAAGTCATAGACAAAGGCTGGGAACTGGCCAAGATGTTCCAGAGTGCAAGTGTGTAGTGGCTGAATGAACAGTCATCGCTGGTGAGGGGTGAACATGTGGAAAAGAATGATATTTAAGACACAATCAATTTGTCAGGCCTGTTACATAGCCAGTTGCTGCAGTCTTTCTAGCTTTTTAATACCATCTTAGTAATCCAAAAGTGCAACCTGGTGCCATTCTTCACTTCTGATTAAGCAGTGTCGAGTGTGGAACTCTGATTCAGAGAGTTGGATTTCCTGCTCAGGAAACGGTGCAGTTCTTAACGTAAAATAGCTTGTCTCATTGTCAGTGGTTAGATCAGTGATGATGATAAAGGTAATAATGTGACAAAATTAAGGAATCGAATAGATTATTGTACTTTGAGCTCATGTTCACTTGTTAAATTTTAAGCAAGAGCATTTCATTGAAGAGGACATTGTTTTGGCAAATATGAATTCTTGTGAAATTTTAGCATTTTCTATTCTTCGCTCCCAATTACCCTCGCAAGGCTAAACCTAAATAACGTTTTTTTTCCCTATAAAGTACATTTCAGTCCAGTTTATTGTCTTTGAGTGAAATGTTATCCTTGGTCATTATGGAACAGAAGTGTAGAAGTATCTAGCTTCCTTGTTAATTAGATGTGGCTCTAACAGAAAACCGAAGATGTTGTAAATAAAAGATGCCATTAGTATTCTAATATATGGCTGTCTACCTTTTTTGGAAAAAGAGAAATGTTAAAACAAGACTTCTGACTATGGACGTTTGAGCTGCTATCTCTCAAAATGAATTGTCACTGGAACCAGCTTTAGTATTAATGGATCAACATTCTGGAATTTCCTCCCTGATGGCATTGTGACTGAACTGGCAGTGCATGGACTGTAGTGGTTCAAGAAGATAACTCCTGCTACCTCCTTGAGATCAGCTAAGGGTGAGCTATCCCAGCCAGCGACTCCTATGAATGAAGAAAAAAGAAATGCTGCTTTGGTGTTTCATCTTAGTGTTGCTGGTTCCTAGTGTCTCAGCTCATGCAGCCAGTAGCAGCAACATAGTTAATTTAGTGAAACCAGGCAGCAACCCCCTTACAAAAATAAAAAATTTTCCTTGCTAGAGCCATTATTGACGAGTGCAAAAGCTGAACTAATCTGAAACTAGGTAGAAGTAGTTTCTCTAGGGAGTGTAGAGAAATTAAAATTTTACCATTCAGTTGCCAGCTTGTCCATGTTATTTTCCCATTTAACTATGTGTTATGCAGTTGAAGGTGTGTACTTTATCTTTGCGAGAGTGAATGCTGTTTTGCACTGAGAACTTACAAGCACCTGTCATATGATTAACTAGCAGTCTCACTTCTGGAAAATTCAGAATCTGTAACATTTGGCTGTAAAATAGATACCCAAGTTGGTGGTTGTTTTGACAACAATTCAAATTTAGCCAGTTTAAATTATGATACTAAAACCCAAACGAGTTTGAATTTATTGTTTTACCAACATTGAACCAATGAGACGATCTGATGTTGGGGAATAAAAAGGACACGTATTTTGAAAGTGAAACAGAGTAACTACCATCGACAGAATAACTGCCATCGAAACACTCTCTATCAAATATACCTTTTCATAGAAGAATACTTGCATTAAAAGAAAGCTGACTACCCAGGGAGATCTTCAGCTGGAAGAAGACACTGACAAGGACAGCCGCTGTGTGGTTTTGAAATTAAATTGATGTAATTTTAATAAGTGTTTTTCTTGGAACAGTATATTGTTAGAGTTGGAGGCAGATAACAAGCACTTAAGAGAAAGGGAGGCATGGAGTTGTGAACATTTGTTGTTTAATGTTCACTTTTAGAGTTGAATAAATTGATATTATTTTCTTTAAATAGTGGAATTTGGGGGTTCCATGTCATTCTTCTTTTAACAGATTACAAGGCAAGGTGAGCTTTTCTGGGTGTTTGGTTTAATTACCAGAAGGGTTCACTGCCAAGTCATAACATCGTATCTCTGTGGGTTAGTGCTCACTTGGGGCTGTTAATGTATTGAATTTACTTCTGTATGCCCTAAAATTGGGTTTGTTGGGTGTGGGCTCTCACTCAATTGTGGTCCATGGGCACTGACGCCCTTGGATATTGTGATATTGGCCACTGTAAAATATGCAAACTCAAGCTATAGAGTATCAACAGACAAATGATCTTAATCATAATCACTGGTAACTCTGATAATTGCATAAATGTACTTTCCACCAAGACTTAGTCAGAAACAATTGGAAGATCAGGCTTGGTTGATCGACTTTTTTTTTGTTTTGCCAGCTCATGGCAAACAGACCAATTCAAGCATCGCTATTGTTTAGCCAGCTGACAAAAAAGGCTGGATAATTGAATCGGCGTGTACTGTCTGTAGGTTAGCGCGTTTTGCGTTTATCTGCATTGGGGAAAATGGCAAGCTGTTTTATCACTCCCATTTTCTAGTTTTGCCTCTCATTCGGTGACCTTGTGGGTGTCAATAAGGAAATTCCATGCAGATTGAGTGTGACGACATGCTGGTTGAGCAATTTAATAATTACAGTTTAAATTACATCTGGTTTTCATGAAGCAAGTATGTGGTTTGCCACTATTAACTAAATTTATGTCAGGAACTAATCTTGGATATTTAGACCTGGCTTATGGATGATCTCAGCAAATCCTTGAGAATTGGCAGCTGTTACTAGTCTAATTACCATTATAATCCTGAGTGCTTGAGAGAATTCAGATTGTTTTAAAATATTCCACATGATTTATGAACTTGCACAGCTCTGATCACTTTCAATTAAATTTCTTTTTAGCTAAAGTGTTATAATCTATGCATTGACCGAGTGTGCCACAAATTTCAAACAGCAAAGAATCCCCTGAGGAAGTGGTATATATGGGAAGGTGTCCTCAGCACACTTCTGGAATGCACGGTCTATAATCAACAGACTAATGTGACAAGCCCTTTTTAGCATTTGTTTGAAATGAAGGATCTTTCTTCATGTACAGGTAAATCACTGAGATTTTATAGCAACTTCCTGATCATTTCTCTTACATCTTCCATGTGCTTCATGCTGAGCAAGGAGACCTTAAAGTAGATGCAGCACACTCTCACATTTGGGTGTGAAAGCTGTTCTTTTGATCTTGTACTTGTGCTATCTGTGTTTTGCAAGTAGGCATGCTGCCTTTAAGCATGTGGCACACTTTTCATGTGCTGTGTGGCACATTAGGTGAAGAGATTGATCTTATAGTCGTCTTCACACTCCCCTGCCCGTCTGCTGCTAACTTAATTGCCAATATGTCCAGCTAAGGCTAATGGCTCAATTATTTTGCTCCCTCTGGCAGCCCCTGAAGACAAGACATTACTGAAGGAGATGAAATTGGTTGTATAGATACTTGTATAGGCGTTGGTCATGTTTTGCAGCCCTGTTGGCTGAGTGACTGAAGTGATTTCAACAAAGAAAGTTCACTTGTAGTCTCTGAACTACTACAGGACAGGGAGGATCAGAGTGCACCATGGCCAAATAAAATCATAAACCACAACTTTAAGAATGTTTTGATAGTACTGAAATGTTACTCCCTGGCAATGTGGGTTTGAATTCCCTAAATGTTCTCACCCCATTGATTGTGTCACTTCTTGCATAATAGTGTAAAGTGACAACATGATTTACACGTATGGACACTCTTGGGATGTACCACATCTGATTCTCCGGCCTCTATGCTGCATGAAGTTGCTGAATGCTGCACTACCTTAGAATAGAAGCTCTTCCTCTGTGCCAAATCTCTTGGGGGACAAAAAGCATCTGAAACAGTGTTTGCTTGTGTGATAGACATTTAAAGTTGTTTAAATGTGGATTCAGGAACAACAGCCAAAACTTTATGATCATAGGCAACGATGTATTTACATAGTGATCATCATTTGCAGGAAATGGTTCCATTGAAAACAGTTCCATAGAAAACAGGCAGCATTAATGACTTACTTAGGTGCTCTATGTGCATGTTTATTCAAATGAGCATAATGCAAATTTCATTTCCTCTCGATTATAAAGGCAATCTAACTTGATTCAGGCAAGGGTGTATGATTCCTCAAGTGAGGGAGTATTTGAAATGCTCAGTTTTGGGCCACCTTCATTACTTCCAGCTTCCAACAATGACTTCAATTTTGACCTCAGACCAATATTTCAGAGGCATTTGTTGAATTTGTCATGGTGGTGAGCTGCTTGGTGTCTATTTGATAGGATTCATCCTCATCATCACTGTATCCACGTGTGTTTAGATTGCCCAAGCATAGAAAAATAATGTTCCTTATCTGTCTTTATCTATGGCCGGTTCTGCTAACATGAACCACGGTTCTGCTAACATGAACCACCAAATTTTTTTTTTTTTAGAACAATTTTCCTCTAACATTGAACGAATCTTTCACTTTCACAAGAATATGCAAGACTTATACATGGCAATACAGTGCCCTTTTGACATTGCTCGCCTATTCACTATAATACCTCAGAAGGAAACCATTGACATTTGCACCAGGTTACTATAACATGGCAGGTGCGATTTGCAACCAATGTCTAAATCTGTTTTCAACAAAGTTATGAACTTGGCAACTCATTGGGTTGAATTCAGTTTCAATGATGCCATGTAGATGGTGTTGATATGAGAACCTTCTCGGCCCAGTTGTCACTAACCTCTTAGTTGGCTTCCATGAGAAGCATGTCTACTCCTTCCATATGTGTGATACATAGCTGACAAGTTTGCTGCATTTGAATCTGTAGCCATATCTAATAATTTCCTAACAAATTTCAATAAACCCCATCCTGTATGCAAGTTCACCTTTTAAAATGGAGCAGGCAAAGTAGCACCCTCTCTTCAACATGCAAATTGGAAAATCTTTTGATGTGGCTTTACTATCTACTGTAAGACTCTGTTTACTAGTCCATATATACTTTAGGATTCTTATGATTCCAAAAGCCACAAGATCAGCCTTATCAGCAAACTCTTAAGTAGGGTCCTAGACATTTGCTAATCACATAAGTTTGTTAAGATAGTGCATATTAAAACTATCATCTGGGATAATGGCTACCCTGATCATATTATTGATCACTGTATATCCCACCAACTCATAAATCGGGCCCAAACCTCCCACAATTGGTCATGATAGCCAGTATAATTCTGATTAATGCTGGAAAGGACAAGTGTGTCTCAAAATTTGAGCAACAGGTGAAGCTAACCAATTATAGACTCAGTTATATAGCACGGAAATAAACATTTTTGTCAAACCTATCCATGCCGACCAGATTTCCTAAATTGATCTCATCCCATCTGACAGGATTTGGCCTGTACCCCTCTAAACCCTTCCTGATCATGTACCCATCCAAATGCCTTTTAAATGCTGTAATTGTACCAGACGACTCCACTTCCTCTTGTGGCTCATTCTATATAAGCACCACCATCTGCATTTCCCCTGAGGTCCCTTTTAAATCTTTTCCTTCTCACCTTAAACCTGTGCCATCTCGTTTTGGATTCCCATATCCTGGAAGAAAACCTTGGCTGTTCACCCTATCCACCCCCCTCATGATTTTATAAATCTCGATAAGGGTAGCCCTCAGTCTCCAATGCTCCAGCCTATTCAGTCTCTCCCTGTAGCTCAAAACCTCCAATCCCAGCATATCCTTCAATCTTTTCTGAACCCATTCAAGTTTCACAACATCTTTCCTATAGCAAGGAAATCAGAATCTCATGCTGCTACTTTGAAGTAAATGCAAGTGGTATTCTCCAGTAATAGAATGCTGCCACTGTGTCAGAAAGCCATTTTGCCTACCACACAATTGAGTAATATATTACAAGTTTTAATATATTACAAGTTGTAACATTGGTGTGATCCCAGGTAAAGAGACTGTACCTCTCAATGACTAGTGGGTCACATTCAGCTGACTTTTGTGCACCTAAGTCCCACAAACACTGAAATACATAATCGATTTATTTTTGGTGATGTGGTTGCTGTGGGATTTGTTTTGTACTCACTTGAGGCAGATGGGGACTTGGTTTGTCTTAGCCCAACATGGCATCCCTGATGGTGTCGCACTCCATTATTATTGTACTGATGTGTTAGTGTAGTGTCAGCTCTCCATTATGATTTGAAGCCTTGAGTTTATCCTTGGCATCTCTAATCTTGGCCCCAATTTCGTACACAAGATTCTGGTGCTGTAGTGCCTCCAGAAACATGGCACAAAATCTGAGAAAAGAGTGCTTATGTAAAGTTTTCATTTTCTAACTAGGATTACTTGCTAAACATTTTATATAAAGGGAATACATGTTAAAATGCAAATTGAATAAACAAGTACATTGTTCCATTGTTTCAATGTGCTGTTAAAGTGCGCACATTTTTGTATAGTGACTGCATCTAAAAATTAATTGTAAAAAAAAAACTTTGAAACATCCTGAGGGCTTGAATTGTAATGTAGAAGCTCCTCCTTTCTTAAGTAAATTGATTGAGCAAATGATGAATATTTACTTTTGGACGATGCACCAATCCACTCAGCGTGGTTAATGCTTAGTTCTTGTTCTTTGGATGCAAGAGATTCTGAATCAACCACATGTTATGTATTTAAAAATGGGACTTCGTGAAGTAAGCGATTCGGAATAGGGTTGACTTCCTTCCTTTCTTTTGTCGTCTTGCTGCTCTTCTATTTCCCATTCTTCTACTCCCTTTTGTACTTAAGCCTGACCAAAGACTCCTAACATTAATGTGTGAAGGTGCTTTTCTTAATGACCTGCGTAAGTTCCTTTCTCCACAGCGCATTTTGTAGGTTAGGTGCAATGCTAGTCACTGTGAGAATCTTCACCTTTTCAGACTCTCTGGGGAAACTTATTTCTGTAGTCTCATCCTAATGAATGGAAAATGAGTAAAATTGAAGAGCCGAGTCTGTTTGTTGAAGCACACTCCTTACAAGGAGACGTGAATACAATCCCCTACTTTGAACCTGCATTTGTTCAGCAAATGATGTTCTGCCTTTAATATGCAGCACAGGCTTTGCATCAAAGCTTCAGGTAGATGGTATAATGAAAATAAATGCCTTTTGGGAACCATTTGTTGGCTTTAAAATTTTTAAATCACTGAAGCCAGGCTGGTGTTTCGGACATCTCATTTTTTTTCTCTCATGTCGGCTGACTCTTGCTCAGCATGGTTCCTCTATTGCTTTGTGTAAGTGCATGTTTTATGTGAGCCTAGATGGTGAGCATTGGCAAGAAGATTTTCACAGGGAGCATCATAACCAACCCTGCTCTGACCTGCACAAAGATGTATTTAGTAATAGTGCTACCACAAGATAAAGATAAAGGAAGACACTCTTGTTGACTTGCTTCTCCTCATCCTGCCTCCTTTCTTCTTCCTAGGCCTTGCCTTTCACCCTTAGTTAGGGTCTATTGTAGAAATAAGTATTTCCCTGTGATTGATGGCAAGTAGCCTCAGTGGAAAACATGTGCAACTTGAACAAGAAGTTTCATTCTTCATTATTTTACTCTTATTTCCACTTCTCCCACAATGCTGGTTGATCATCCTTCCCCATCTCCCCCTGTCAGTCTCCAGTCCTTTCAAATCCACAACATCTGAAGTCTTTTGCCACCATATCCTTCCATCTGCTCTTGGAATTTCCTTTTCTCCTTTTTGACATATTTTTATGATCATTGCTCACCTCACAACATGGTTCTGTCCCTCCCTCAGGAACAGATGACTACACCATTTCAATCTTGTCTTGGCTGTCTAGGAATCTAGAATCATGCTGTTCATAGTTCAAAGCATACTTTCCTTGTTTACTGTCTGATCACTCTCAGCTCGTGCTTGTGTTCCCTTGGCATCGGTCACTATTCAGTAACTTGCCTGATGGGCTACCTTTTGTATGTGAGTGGCTAATCAAGCTATTCTTTTTGACTATCCAGTGGGCTGCTCATTTTAGTTATCAGAAGATTGACCAGCATTCTCGGTTCTCTAGTATGAAATCAGTATTTTGTGGATCAGTGCCTTCAAGTGAAGAGTAGAGGAAATATGCTGAAGGCATGTGTTTTAATCTGCAGGTACTGTCATGTGCAAGAGGGATTATGGCACTTCTGTTTGCAGAGTACAAGGACATTTGGACAATCTTGCACTACACGTTTGATCGTGAATAATTCCATATAAATCTCAAGTCAGTGATTTGTGTTAGACATTGGTTAGCATCAAGCAAAGCTTAACAAATAATTGCATATGTGTACAAGTATTTTAATGGATCAATAAGTAAATCATTCCAACAAAGTTGTTGGAGAGAATGCTAATGGACAGGATTTACATGTATTTGGAAAAGCATGGACTGATTAGGGATAGCCGACATGGCTTTGTGTTTGGGAAATTGGGTCTCGCTAACTTGATTGAGTTTTTTTGAAGTAACGAAGAGAATTGATGAGGCCAGAATGGTGGACATGATCCATATGGAGAAACAAATTACTGCAGATGCTGGAATCGGCTGAAAACAACAAATGTTGGAACACAGCTGGTCAGATAGCATCCATGGCAAGAGAGCAAGCTAACGCTCAGAGTCTAGATGACTCTTCAAAGCTGAAGTGGAGGGGACAGCATTTATGCTGTAGTTTAGAGGGGAGCGGGGGTGGTGTGGGATAGTGGGTGTAGGGCCCTGATGGAGAAAAGATGCTGATAGTTCAGATTAAGTGATCACCCCCACCCCCTAAATTATAGTATTAATGCTGTCCCCTCTACGCTTCTCTTCAGCTCTGATGAAGATTCATCTAGACTCAAAATGTTAGCTTGCTCTCTCTCCATGGATGCTGTCTGACCTGCTATGATCTTCAATATTTCTGATCTATGTGGACTAAGTAAGGTGTTTAACAAGGTTCCCCATGGTAGACTGGTTGGCAAGGGTAGATCACATCGAATACAGGAAGAACTAGCCATTTGGATACAGAACTGGCTTGAAGGTAGAAGTGGTGGTGGAGGGTTGATTTTCAGACTAGAGGCCTATGACCAGTGGTGCACCACAAGGATCGGTGCTGGGTCCACTGCTTTTCGTAATTATATAAATGATTTGGATGTGGATGTAGGAGGTGTGGTTAATACGTTTGTAGATGACACCAAGATTGGAGGTGTAGCAAAGAAGATTACCTCCTGAGTACAATGGGATCTTGACCAGATAGGCCAGTGGGCAGAAGAGTAGCAGATGGAGTTTAATTTTGTTAAATGTGAGGTACTGCATTTTGGAAAGGCAAATCTCAGCAGGGCTTATACACTTAATGGTAAGGTCCTAAGGAGTGTTGCTGAACAGAGAGAGTATGGTGTGTAAGTTCATAGTTCCTTGAAAGTGGAGTTGCAAGTAGATTGGTTAGTGAAGATCACAGATGGTATGCTTGCCTTTATTGGTCAGAGCGTTGAGTATAAGAGTTGAGAGGTCATGTTGCAGCTATACGTGACATTGGCTAGGCCACTTTTGGAATATTGTGTGCAATTTTGGAGTCCTTGTTATAGGAAGGAAACTTAGTGTTATAGAGATTAGATTAGATTCCCTACAGTGTGGAAACAAACAGGCCCTTTGGCCCAACAAGTCCACACCGACCCTCCGAAGGGCAACCTACCCAGACCCATTTCCCTACATTTACCCCTGCACCTAACACGGGCAATTTAGCATGGCCAATTCACCTAACTGGCACATCTTTGGATTGTGGGAGGAAACCGGAGCACCCGGAGGAAACCCACACAGACACTGGGAGAATGTGCAATCTCCTCACACTCAGTTGCCCGGGTGGGAATTGAACCTGGGTCCCTGGCGCTGTGAGGCAGCAGTGCTAACCACTGAGCCACTTGCTTGTACAGCATGGAAACAGACCCTTCGCTCCAACTCGTCCATGCCGACCAGCTGTCCTAAACAGATCTAGTCCCATTTGTCAGCATTTAGCCCATATCCCTCTAAATCTTTCCTATTCATATACCCATCCAGATGTCTTTTAAATGTTGTAATTGTACCAGCCTCCACCACTTCCCCTGGCAGCTCATTTCATTCACGCACCACCCTCTGCGAGAAAATGTTGTCCCTTTTCCAATCTTTCCCGTCTCACCTTAAAGCTCTGCCCTCTAGTTTTGGACTCCCTCATCATGGGGAAAAGACCTTGCCTAATTACCCTATCCATGCTCCTCATAATTTTATAAATCTCTGTACTTCTCAGCCTCTGACACTCCAAAGAAAACAGCCCCAGCCTTTTCAGCCTCTCCCTATAGCTCAAATCCTCCAACTCTGGCAACATCGGGCGGCACGGTGGCCCAGTGGTTAGCACTGCTGCCTCACAGCGCCTGTAGACCCGGGTTCAATTCCCGACTCAGGCGACTGACTGTGTGGAGTTTGCACATTCTCCCCGTGTCTGCGTGGGTTTCCTCCGGGTGCTCCGGTTTCCTCCCACAGTCCAAAGATGTGCGGGTCAGGTGAATTGGCCATGCTAAATTGCCCGTAGTGTTAGGTTAAAGGGGTGGATGTAGGGGTATGGGTGGGTTGCGCTTCGGCGGGTCGGTGTGGACTTGTTGGGCCGAAGGGCCTGTTTCCACACTGTAAGTAATCTAATCTAATCTAATCTAATCTAATCTTTGTAAGTCTGAACCCTTTCAAGTTTCACATCTTTACAATAGCAGGGAGACCAGAATTGAACACTGTATTCCAAAAGTGGCTTAACCAATGTCCTGTACAGCTGCAACATGACCTCCCAACTCCTGTACTCCATGCTCTGACCACTAAAGGCAAGCATAACAAACGCTGCTGCCTTGAAAGGTTTCAGGAAAGATTTAAAAGGATGGAGCCAGTTGGAGGGTTTGAGTGACAGGGAGAGGCTGAACAGGCTAGGGCTATTTTCCCTGGTTTGTCTGAGGCTGAGAAATTACCTTATAGAGGATTATAAAAGGGACATTTTCGCAGGGGTGGGGAAGTCCAACTAGAGGGCTTAGGTTGAAGGTGAGAGATTAAAAATTTAAAAGGGACCTCAGCGGCTACTTTTTCTCACACACAATGGTGCATGTATCAAATGAGTTGCCAGAGAAATTGGAGGAGGCTGATACAATAACAACATTTAAAAGGCATCAGGAATGGGTATATGAATAAAGGTTTAAGGGGATATGGGCTAAATGCTGGTAAACAGGACTAGATTTTATTTAGATAGCATGGACAAGTTGGACCGAAATGTCTGGTTCTGTTTTGTACATCTATGACCATATCATGTAATTTTTATTAGTTACACAATGTCTGTTTGGTGTTAATATATTTAAAATAGCAGTATTATTTTCATTTGAAAGTTTTCAGTATCCCAACTTGTCTGGAAATGTAAAATAGCTGCAACTGGCACCGTTTTTACACATGGGAGAGAATGTTTTCATAACATTGACCGCCTGTTTGTAGAAAACATTTAGCGCTATGAACTGCCAAACCCTTGTACCTGTTGCTCTCTTAAAATACTTGTTTCACTATCTTTAGGCTAAGAACTTGATACTTCGTTTATATTAAAAAAAACAATTCACTCCCAGACCTTTTGGTAAACCTGCAATGGCATGTGTTTAGCATTTGCCTAATTTAGCAATTCCCTTTGTTTTTGTGAGCAATTTTATTGTGCTGAATTATTAAAGCTTATGCCTTAAATTAATGTTCACACACTTTTTAAAAATTGGATATTCAAAGTTGTTTGTTTGGTTTAAGTGCTTTTAAACTTGGACCCCTCCTGTAGATTTTTGTCGTCATAATTTCATTCAGCAGCTTTTTCCACAATACATCTTTGACCAGCCATGATAAATGTCATACTGTTTAAATACAATGTACGATTAAAGTATTGCTGCATATTTGTTTCTAAGAAATGGACTTGATAGTTTTTTTTTAATAGTCACCTGTCACTCTTGCTTTTGTGGTGTATCGATTGGAATTATGACAGAGGTGACAAAGTTTAAGATTGCTTCGTTGTGGCTGTAATTTGGATGCAGAAATTCTCACCTGTTTATACAATTAAATGATTTGGACGGCATTTGCTGTGCAAATTAGTGTTATTTTTATTATTGTTACATGTGCTGAGATGCAGTGAAAAGTTTTGTTTTGTGTGCTATACAAAGTGCATCAAGGTAGCAGAATGGAGTGTAGAAGACAGTGTTACAGACAAACAAGGTGCAGAATGAGGGAGATTTTGACAAGAAGATTAAGACTTTACACTAAAGCTGGCTGTTATTATTAACTGGCTCCTCCAATTTAGTTGTGGTTGAGAGCTATTAGCTTGATACAGTAGAAATAAACCTTTTGAGCTCCTCAGTTGGCTAGGGCTAACTGTAACTCATGCAAAGCCAGGAATCCTCTGACTCAATCCCAACTCATTTCTGAGTGTCCTATCTCAGCGGGGGTCCAATAATTCAGCATTCCTAGGTTGGGGGAGGGTGGGGGAATGACCTCTGCTTCCAGCTCCTGAATAGCGAGTTCTATGTGTGAATATTAAATGAAGGTACGACTGGCCTCCATTTGAATATCATTATTATAACTTGGCTCATACAAGAAGAACACTTACTCGCAAAAAGTGACAACATGGTACTCGTGAACTGGTGTCCCAGCAAGGAATCTACTGCTCAAGAATAAAAGGGGAAAAAAAATTGTTTCGAATTGTTTGACCACGCAATACATCAGGTTCCTCACTTAAAGCTCCACACTTTAGGATTTCAAAAGGTATCCGATTCTCCCTCTTCCATTGAATTGGTGCCAGTTCTATCCTCCTCTCTTTATGTCTCTTTCGATTGATTACCATTTTCTGAAGGTAAGATTGCTTACCACCCCTGTGCTCAGTGACCTGCACTGGCCCTCAGTCAAGCAATACCTTAATTTCATGTTTTATGTTTTTAAGTCCTCCATGTCCTCCATCCCATCTGACTCCTATTATGTCCCGAAAAATGGTACCTGTTGTGATTGAATTCTGGCCTTTTGAGCAGCCTCAATATTTCTCATGCTCCATTAATGAGCATGTGCTCATGAGCTCTGGAATTATCTTCCTAAAACACACTGTCCCGCTGCCTTGCCTTTCTTCATTAAGATTCTCCTTAATCTTCTGTCAACCTTTTGGCCATTTGTCCTAGAAATGTAAAGATCATTTACTTTTTGTCAAGGTAATGATCATAGTTGTAGAATTAAATTCCCACAATGCCAGCAAAGTTTCCACAATTTATGAAAAATGGGATAATTGATTATTTTTAAGGCAGAGGTAGATAGATTCTTAGTAGGCATGGGAATCAAAGGTATAAGAGTGCACGGAACATGATCAACTGTGATCATATTGGAGGATGAGCAGGGTTGATAAACCAAATACTTCTGCTCCAAACTTGAGGGATAGAACTGGGTTATTCAGTCACCAAGTTTATGATTCTCACTATTACAGTGCATTAACACTGCTCACTTTATAGAGCAACATATCTACTAATTTGCTGCATACAACTGCAATTGCAGATCGCTAATTTTCAGTGGAAGATAATTTTCATAGAATCCTACAGTGTGGATGGAGGCCATTTAGCCCATTGAGTGTCATGCTGAACCTTCAAAGTGCATCTCACCCAGACCTACCCCACTACCCTATCCCTCCAACTCTGCATTTCTCATGGCTAATTCACCCAACCTCCACACTATGGGCAATTTAGCATGAGCAATTGACCCAACCTGCACATTTGGACTTTGGAAGGAAACCGAAGTACCAGGAGAAAACCACGCAGACGGGGAGAATGTGCAAACTGCACATAGTCACTCAAGGGTGGAATCGAACCTGAGTCCCTCATGCTGTGAGGCAGCAGTGTCAACTACTAAATCATTGTGCTGCCTATGAACCAACTTCATGTCTTTAAAACACTTCAAAATGAACATTTTCATATTCCACATTGGATGTTAACCGATGAGAAGAAAGTTTGGAAACCATTAACTTAAATACTGTCATTATATGTAAAATATTTGGGAGTTAAAGGTTGCCCAGAGGTGAACTGGCTTTTTAACAAGGAATCAACACTTCAACTGAATTTTGAGTAAGCTTCTTCCTTCCCCTCCATTTCAATTAAATTTCACTATTCAAATGTAACATCATGATGGGCATATCTACCTTTTTGGTGAGACAAATAATAAGTAAACTGTGAAGAACAGTATCCCACCCTCCACCCGCACCACTCCATGTCTTTACACTTATGCTCCTCTTGGATTATTAACTGCTTTCACCTAAAACAAAGTGATAATTAACTATTCCTGGTTGTAGGATATTCTGGTGCACTTTAACTACTCAGTTATCTCCTAACTACTCATTTGGATCAAAAATAATCCCTTCTGTGCACATTAGAAAGGCAAGAATAGTTATTTAATTATCCTTTGCAGTTTGTTCCAGGTCAGACAAATGGAGGTCAGGAACAAGCATTTGGGCAAGTTGTAGGCCAGGAAGAGATAGGAAGTTGCAAAATGGGACAGTCCAGCAAAGAGGTGAAATAAAACAAGTGAGAAGGTGAAAGGTGTCCAGGAGATTGACTAAAATGGTAATAAAAAATAGCATTTGTGACTTTTTTTTAGTAATTGAAGCTCTTGCCCTATACGGGTATAAATTAGTTCTTTGTCTGATTTTAAATTATTTTTTGAACACCTTTCATTGATCAGCTACTTGTTGTACCCTTTAACAGATTTTGAAAGTTTACTGTGGATGATCTGGCCTGGAGGATTGAAGTCAGCCTTTCATAAAGTCTAGAATCTTAGCTAATGGTTTCAAGTTTCAGGCTTTCAAATATTATGTTAAAGTCAATCATATTATCATCACTATTGAATAATGCTTGTGTATTGTTAAGCTGTTAATTAGAAATGACTCATTAAGTCCAATATGATGTACCTCTTGTGGTTCTGGGACAAAACTACCTTAGATACACAAAAAATTCACCCTTTCTGATACCTGCCAGTGTATCAATGCAGGTCAGTGTAAAATCAATATCTCCCAATAAAATTGCACTGCTTTTTGCAACATGCTTGTTTAATTCCTTCTCACTACATATGTACCATTTCATAGCTCTTCCCTGGAGAATGTAATCACGCCCAGCATAGTGTTGAAACCCTTTCCTATTTCTCAAATTAAAACAATTTCATATTATGTTGTTAAATTTATTGCTCTCCATCCACCATTTTGTATTTCTAATAACCTGGTATGTTTAGCTCCTGCCTTGGAGTTGTACCTCAGTAATGGCTATAATGTCACATGACCTGCCCATCCAACACCCCCGCGCCCCCCCAAGTTGAATTTGAGTCTGCATTTCATTCAATCTGTTCCATATACCCCACACATTTTGTATAAACTCCCTTGAAGCTCAAAACAGAAACTCAACTGGGCTACCACATAAACACTGTCTACAACAGCATGTCAGAGGCTAGGAATACAGTGGCGAGTAACTTGCCTCCTGACTGCTCACAACCTGTCCGTCATCTAGAAGGCAGAAGTCGGGGATGTAATGGAATACTCCTCCTTTTGCCTGGATGGGTACAGCTCCACCAACACTAAAGAAGCTTGATGCTATCCAGGACAAAGCAACCTGCTGGATTGGCACCACGTGCACATCCCTTACTCCACGGCACTCAGTAGCAGCAATGTGAACTATCTACAAGATGCACTGTGGAAATTCACCATAGATCCTCAGACAGAACCTTCCAAACCTACAACCACTTCCATTTAGAAGGACAAGAGCAGCTAATACACAGCAAGACCACCACCTCCAAGTTCCCCTCTAAGTCACTCACCACCCTGACTTGGGACTATGTCACTGTTCCTTCACTGTCACTGGAATTCCCTCCTTCATGGCATTGTGAGACAACCCACAGCAGGTGTACTGCAGCTGTTCAAGAATGCAGCTCACCACGTTCTCAAGGGCAATTAGGGATGGGCAATAAATGCTGGCCAACCAGCAATGCCCACGTCCCATAAATGATTTTTAAAAAATGCTTATTTGAGTCTCAACCCTTACCTGCCCTTTGATCTATTGTTTTTCTCTTATTTTTATCATGTGGTTGAGTACTGTATATCTTTTAATTCCTCATTGCCTGTAGAGCCAAAAGTGCAATATCTGAATTATTGTACTTGCTTGCAATTTTGTTTTTGTACTATTGTCATACTACCTTTCCACGTGATCCATTCCCTTTGTATCTGGAGTAGAACTAGTAAGTCAGTGTTAAAATGCATTCTTTGTCCATGTGTTATAGAATCGTGAAAGTGTCACTCATATTTGTAGCAAGTGTTCAAAGCTCTAGCTGTCTCTCTACTCTGACAAAAAAACTGCAGATGCTGAAATCCAAGGTAGACCAACAAGAGGCTGAAAGAACACAGCAAGCCAGCAGCATCACGAGGTGGAGAAGTCAACATTTCAAATTCTTCAGGATTGGGGACGAGTGTCTGGGGAGCTGTAGATGTTGGGGTTGGTGAGGTAGGGATAGGTGAACATAGGTAGAGGGTATGACCTGGTTGGCTGATGGGAGCAATGAAATCTGCAGCTCCCCCTACAGCCATCCCCAGTCCTGAAAAAGGGTTACACCTGAAACATTGACTTCTCCACCTCCTGAGGAGAAAGTGAGGACTGCAGATGCTGGAGATCAGAACTGAAAATGTGTTGCTGGAAAAGCACAGCAGGTCAGGCAGCATCCAAGGAACAGGAGAATCGACGTTTCGGGCATAAGCCCTTCAGGAATGAGGAAAGTGTGTCCAGCAGGCTAAGATAAAAGGTAGGGAGGAGGGACTTGGGGGAGGGGCGTTGGAATTGCGATAGGTGGAGGGAGGTCCAAGGTGAGGGTGATAGGCCGGAGTGGGGTAGGGGCGGAGAGGTCAGGAAGAAGATTGCAGG
>NC_057750.1:16269188-16281513 GCF_004010195.1 Chiloscyllium plagiosum
GTCAAATCCCTCGAACTCAGCACCGTCTTCCTAACCTGCAATCTTCTTCCTGACCTCTCCGCCCCAACCCCACTCCGGCCTATCACCCTCACCTTGACCTCCCTCCACCTATTGCAATTCCAACGCCCCTCCCCCAAGTCCCTCCTCCCTACCTTTTACCTTAGCCTGCTGGGCACACTTTCCTCATTCCTGAAGAAGGGCTTATGCCCGAAACGTCGATTCTCCTGTTCCTTGGATGCTGCCTGATCTGCGCTTTTCCAGCAACACATTCTCCACCTCCTGCTGTGTTATTCTATCCTCTTGCTTTTCTCACTACTCAGAGTCATAGAGATGTACAGCACAGAAATAGACCCTTCAGTCCAACTCGTGCATGCTGACCAGATATCCTAAACTGATAGGTCAGGCAGCATCCAAGGAGCAGGAGAATTGACGTTTCGGGCATGAGCTCTTCTTCAGGGCTCTGAATCCTGAAGAAAGGGCTCATGCCCGAAACGTCGATTCTCCTGCTCCTTGGATGCTGCATGACCTGCTACGCTTTTCCAGCAACACATTTTCAGCTCTGATCTCCAGCATCTGCAGTCCTCATTTTATCCTAAACTGATATACTCCCATTTGCCAGCATTTGGCCCATATCCCTCTAAACCCTTCCTATTCATGTAACCATCCCGTACCTTTTAAATATTGTAATTGTACCCATCTCTACCATTTCCTCTGGCAGCTCATTCCATACATGCACCACCCTCTGTGTGAAAAAGTTGCCCCTCAGATCCCTTTTTAAATCTTTTTCTTCTCAGCTTAGACCTCTGCTCTCTAGTTTTGGACTCTGCTACCTTGGGAAAAAGACCATGGCTGTTCACCCGATTCATGCCCCTCATGGTTTTTTAAATCTCTATATTGTCACCCTCTCAGACTTTGATACTCTTGTGGGAGAAAAGCCCCAGTCTCTCCATATAGCTCATACTGTCCAATCCCAGCAGCACTCTTGTAAATCTTTTCTGAACCATTTCAAGTTTAGCAAAATCTTCCCTACGCAAGGGAGACAAGAGCTGAGCACAGTATTCTAAAAGTGGCCTAACCATGTTCTGTAGAACTGCACCATGATATTCCAACTCCTGTACTTCATGCACTGACCAATGAAGGCAAACGTGCCAAATGCTGCCATCACTATCTTGTTTATCAGCAATTCCACTTTCAAGGAACAATGCACCTGTACCCTGAGGTCAGCTTTTTCAGCAACACTCCCTAGGACCTTGCCATTAAGTGTATAAATCCTGCCCTGATTTGCCTTTCCAAAATGCAGCACCTTACATTTATCTAAGTTAAACTCCACCTGCCACTCTTCGGCCCATTGGTCCATCTGATCAAGGTCCTCGCTGTATTCTTCACTGTCCACTGCACTGCCAATTCTGGTATCATCTGCAAACTTACTAACCATACCTCCTATATTCATCCAAATTACAGATTGTGGTTGAAATATATTTTTGTTCCTGCTGATGGCCCATGGTGCCCTGTGAATATGAATGAACTTAATAACTAAGTAACCATGGAGAGTTTTTTGGAGTTGGGAATTGCAGAGATTCATAATCCTCTGACCAGCTAAATTTTTATCCCCATCTTCGTCCTAAATGGACAATCCTTGTTGATGGTCCAGTCAGTGGAAACAGCTACTCACTCTTTGTCCTGTCAAATCCTCCCTATAATTTTATATTTCAATCGGATTACCTTTCATTATTTTCCAGACAATGGAAGAAAGGCCAGTTTTGCTCCATTTCTCCTCCAAAAGGCAACCTCTGGGGAACCAATCTAATGAACATTTGATGAACCCCTCCAAGAGAAATGAGACCTCCTTTTTAGGAGGGTCCAATGTTGTATGTACAGCTCCTTGTAACAAAGCTTAATTAGTTTTGTTCTTGAACCTATTTGTGATGACAGTTTGTTAAAGATATTGGAAGTGAAAATATTTCAGATAGTTCTGCTGTGCTTTTAATTTCTATAGGGATTTTATATTGAAGCCAAAATGGGCTTCCCTCCAGATCTGTGACAAAATCCTGCCCTTGACCAAAGCTACAATAGAATAGGGACTGACATTTAAAAGTACTACAGTGTGCTTTGGTTTATGTATCTGTGGATGCAGCTTATTGCCTTCTGTGTGGAAAAGCTGGGAACAGCCTCTAATCTGAGGGAAGGGGGGGGAGGTGAGGTGAAAATCAATGTTTTCCTTATCACATTGTAATTCGTCATCATCATTATACCTATTTACAAGGAGAGGCAACAAGGACAGAGAAACAATATTCCCCGTTGCACCCCCGACTTAGACATTCTTCACTGATTCTTCATAAGATTAAATTATCTGACACGACTGAGAAATCACCTTCACCACAGTTGTAGTAGTTTATGAAGTTTCTTAATGTATTATATAGTCATTATACAGGGAGCATCCAGATAAAGCAACATGCATATTGAATGGGTGACCGTTACAATCAAGAAGGGTCAATAGTAAAGATGAAGTCATCTGCTGTTACACAATTAATAACTGGCTTCACATAATAAATACTTTTCACCTTGTTAAACTGACCTTCCAATCTTGTTAAATGGCTCTTCATAATGAATGCTTTTCCACCTTGTTAACCCATTACCCTTGCATCCAACACCCCATTGTTACCTGAAAGTTCTTATCTGATCTGAGTCATGCTCAGCTGAACCTCTTGTTTCACAAAACTCAGAACTTAACTCTTTCCCTACCTGCTCTTACCCGATACACATTCTCAAGATAAAAGAGAATGAAACAAAGATCTGCAGATGCTGGAGTACATGCAATTATTATCTAATCTTGCCTCATTGATGTGGAGTTGCCCATTCTCCTACCTGCTGAGCAGAAGCTAGACAGCAACAATTTCTGATATGAAAGTCAGACATAGAGTTCCTCATGGTAGTATCCCACCATCTTCAGCTGCTTTATCAATGACCTTTCCTAATCCTAAATTCAGAAGTGAGGATGTTTGCATATGACTCCAAAACTGGTGGTATGGTTGACAATGAAGAAGGTTACCTAAGATTTCAAAGGGATCTTGCTTAGTTGGGCCAATGGGCTGAGGAGTGACAGGAGTTTAATTTGGATAAGTGCGAGATATTCCATTTTGGTAAAGCGAACAAAGGCAGGACTTGTGCAGTTAATGGGAGGGCCCTGGATGGTGGTGTTGAACAGAAACCTAGGGGTTCAAGTATGTACTTCTTAAAGCGTTGTATTACAGATAGACGAGGTAGTGAAGAAGATAGTTGGCATACTTGCCTTCTGCTCCGACCGTTGAATGTAGGATTTGGGACATCATGTTGAGTTTGTACAGGACATTGATGAGGCCTCTTTTTGGAGTACTGTGTACAGTTCTGATCTCCCTGCTGTCGGAAGGATTTTATTAAATTGGAAAGGGTTCAGAAAAGATTTACCAGGATATTGCTGGAATTAAATGGTTTGAGTTATAAGGAGAGGCTGGATTGACTGGGATTTCTTTTCTCAGGAGCACTGTAGGTTGAGGATAACTTTGCACAGGTTTATAAAATCATTAGGGACTTAGACAGGGAAAATACCTTTGCTATTCACCTTAAGATGAGGGATTTTGAAACTAGGGGGCATGTTTTCAAGCTGAGAGGAGAAAGATTTAAAAGGGACCGGTGGGGCAACTTCTTCACACCAGTTGGTTCATATGTGGAATGAACTACCAGGTGAAGTGGTAGATGCAGATCCATGAATAGGAAAGGTTTAGAGGGATATGGTCCAAATGTAGACAAACGTGACGAGTTTAGGAAATTTGATCAGCTTGGACGAGTTGGGGCAAAGGGTCTGTTTCCATGCTGTATGACTCTGACTGTATCTGAAATAGAAATTGCTGGAGAAACTCAGCAGGTTAGAACTGTTCTGATGAAGTGTTACTAGATTCAACATTAGTTTTGCTTTCTGCAAAACTGTGCAACGACATATGATCTTTCACTTTTTAAGAAGTCAGATCCTTCAAATTTTAAACCTTAAGTTAAATGTGATAATATACTGCTGTCTCTCAGTTGTCATCCATGATTCAACTGTAACACTCTTGCCTAAATGTAAGTTTGCTCACTAAGTTGGAAGGTTTGTTTTCGGACGTTTCACCACCATACTATATAACATCAGTGAGCCTCCAGTAAAGCACTGGTGTTATGACCCGCTTTCTATTTGTGTGACAGATGCTGCCAGACCTATTGAATTTCTCCAGCAGTTTCTTTTTTTTGTTGTTGAATAATAGAGACCATTTTGGATGGTGAAATGAGCTTGATTCTGAGTGTTCTTCACTTAAAGCTGCTGGCAGGATATTGAATGGATAGCAGCTCAACTTTCCTCCGTTGCAAAATACATTATTGATCTTAGCTCATTTCCAGATAAAATTTGAATTTTAAACAAACATACATTTCAAAGTTAAATCATCAGAGACATGCAAGTTATTTCTTTTTCCACCTGCTATTTGCAGTTCAGTATCTTTCATATTTTTCAAGGTTACCAAATGAGAACAGATATTAACCAGCATCTACAACTGCACTGCATAACCTTCTTTTATATTGTTTTGCAGCTTTTCATGTTCAAGTCTCTCTCAGCTGCACATTTTGTCTTGATATCTTTTACACCCATCTGAGAAGACAAATGGAGGTCTGTGCTCCAAGATCTCTCTGAAAGACAGCACCCAACAGTGTAGCACTTAGTCAGTGCTATACTGGAGTGCCATTCTAGATTTTGTGCTTCTTTGGAATGGTTCTTTCCCTGGATTCCAACAAGAGTTAGCGAGTTTGGAGAAGATTTGTAGCTCAGGTTGAGGTTCTAAATGTAAGTTTGCTCGCTGAGCTGTAAGGTAAGTTTTCAGACATTTCATCACTATACTAGGTAACATCATCAGTGAGGAGAAAGTGAGGACTACAGATGCTGGAGATCAGAGTCGAGTGTGTGGTGCTGGAAAAGCACATCAGGTCAGGCAGCATCCGAGGAGCAGGAGAATTGTTTTAGGCAAATGCCCTTCATCAGGAATGATCATCCGTTGAAGCATGGGTGTTAGGACCCGTTTTCTATTATGTGTTTAGGTTTCCTAGTGTTGGTGATGTTATTTCCTGTGGTGATGTCATTTCCTGCTCTTTTTCTCAGAGGGTAATGAATGTGGTCCAAGTTGATGAGTTTGCTGATAGAGTTCCAGTTGAATTGAACTTAATAGACCCTATACAGACAACAAGCAAAATTAATGTTATTTACAAAGTACCGTGCAAAGACTGTAACAGACACTACATTGGACAAACAGGTAGAAAACTAGCCACCAGGATACATGAGCATCAACTAGCCACAAATAAACATGACCCACTTTCACTATTCTTACATACAGACGAAGAAGGACAGCACACCCATCCAAGGACAAGCTAAACAGACACACACATGAGAATTCCTAAAAGCGTGGCATTCCAATCAGAATTCTATCAACAAACTCATCGACTTGGACCCCATTTACCAACCTCTGAGAAAAAGAACAGGAAATGACATCACAGGAAATGGCATCACCAACCCAAGGAAACCTAAACACACACAGAAAGTGGGTCATAACACCAGTGCTTTACCAGAGGCTCGCTGATGATGTCACCTAGTATGGTGATGAAATGTCTGAAAATGAAGCTTCCATTCAGGCAAGACTGTTAAATTTAATCATGGATGACAGCTGAGAAACAGCAATCATCATCGCATTTAAGTTTAAGCTGTAAAATTTGAAGGGTCTGATATCTTAAAAAGTGAGGAATCAAATGTAGTTGCTCAGTTTTGTACAGACTGAACAGCTAACTTACTCGACACCACACTGCGAAATTGCAGTTTCAGATTTCCCACTGAGTCTTTGTGATACAGCTTGTTATGAAGTGCTGAGCGATTATGTCCTAATTCCTAGATTATCTGTCACAGGGTGGTGTCAATCAAGGGGTTGCAGTTAACCTACAAATTATCTCCTTTTCCTTCAGTGAAGGAAGAAGGCTTCCTATCCCTGATTCCCACCAAATGATCATTCAGACTGCCAGGTGTAAGTTGTTTTGAATTGTAATAGACCCTACAATCGAAGAGCCTGTGTTGGTTAGTGTCCATATGTAGGTTGTAAACTAGCCCCTAGAAGGTAGTGCGACAAGGAAGAAAAATATTAAGGCTAATTGATGGGGACCTGGGAGATGATGATGTTGGGGGAAGATTGGGGACGGTGGTACCCAAGTTATTTTTAACTCTTTAGTTCTTAGAAATTCAAGTGTACAGCTCTGGATGGTTTGGCAAAGCTGTGCAGACCAGAAGGTGCAGTGATTGCTAATTTCATCTATAGCAGCAAATGGGTATTAAAATTGGCTTCAGACTTGGGAAGGTGGGGGGGGAAAAAACTCAGCCAAGGCTCCATATTGCAATGTGCTTTCCCATTTTTGCCCACAGGTTACTTACAGGCATGACACAATCGAGGCTAATTCTGTTGGCCAATCATTTGGGCGCAAAGATTGGCCACTTAGATGTGTTGTTGCAAAGCCAACAAGAACCCCAAAGCCTTCAGGACAGAAAAGGGTATATTATAAGGATGTGGATTGACTTCCACTGCATGCTACTAATGAAGTCCAGGGCCAGTAACAGACCTCATTCCAACTATAGTGAGGGTGTTGGCGGTTGTTTGGGAACCAGCTGCTTCCCCCATCCATTGACAGATGTATTTGAATATTCATATGTTTGGCGATTAATTTCTATCTTAATTGGGAGGATGGTGTTGTGCTATGAATGCTCCCAACCTGCTGGTAAATGGGCTGCAGAAACTGATCTTTTTTTTTTCTCTCTCTCCCTCTTTCCTCCACAGATTCCAGATGAATTTGATAATGGTAAGTTAAATCAATTTGGAATTGTTTGCACTGTTGGGTTCATCTCCGGGTTGGCATGTCGATGCAAGACTTTTCTCTGTGGCAAATGTCCTTTTTTTAATTCTTTAATACATACTACAAATGTTGCTTCTACTCACAGATGGCCCCTGTGTTAAAGTGGGATTTAAGTATAATAGAAATTGGTACTCCTTCTGTCTATATTTTGAACTATAAATTCTGCGAAATGAACAGAACTAGAGCATCACTGTAATATAAATTAAATAGGATTTGCTTATTTCTATGTCCCCCATTTAAGTTGTCAGTTGTCCTTGATTTGTGGATAATGTCTCTTAATGTATACAGTACCCAGCATACCAGCCTGTTTTAGCAAACATTGTTCTTAGCTAGTTTTTTTTTCTAGGACATGAGACAGAAGTGTTTTGCTTTTTTAATTTCTGAGCTTCCTTGTATAATATTTTGGTATTTGGTATTAAATGTCCAGTTGCAAACATGGCTTCAAGAGATGGTAATGGGATTTCTTTTTTTAAAAAATTGCTTCTAGGTCTGAAATTTCAAGTTTTGTCTATGTATCTATTTTTGAGAAAGCTAACTTGATCTTTGAGTAGGTCTGGTGTCTGATTTCAACACAGAAGTGCATAGCTGCTAATTTTAGGGACATTCCAATGAGCTTCCGCTCTTGTGGAGTAGAGAAGGGATGTTTTGTGTAATTTGACTATTCAGTGACCCTACTGTCAACCCCTAACCAGTACTGACTGAACTCAGTTGTGCTGACTCCTCCATCATAGTCAAATTCCTTGCAGTGTTCTAGTCTTTATAAACAATAACTATTTGGTTGAGATACTGACATGGATCTTATGTTACTGCCTCAGTACCAACATTTCTCCTTGCTGCCATGGAATCTAAAGACAAAGGAATACAAGTTTGACTGCAGGAGGCTTCATGTGATACTACTTTGCTGAGTCAGAATATTTCTTCTTTTCCTTGTCATTTTTGAGTAGGTATTGTTGCTACTTGTAAATGGAAGCAGTTTTGCATTAGTGGGATTTTTGATTATCAGGCTTTTAAGACTTGATCAGCCACTTAAATGTTTGTAGATCTAGTTATTTGCTCATCAGTATATTTGTTTGAAATTTAAAATATCACTCTGAACAATTACTGCAGAAGCATGCTCCTTTGTTATTGGCCCCATAATATTGGACTGTGTGTATCGTGAAGTCTTTGTTGTGAGAGAAACAAAATATGTAAGTGTGGACTCTTGTCTGGATTCTAACAGGGAATTGAGGACAATGCATCCGTCCAGTGAATCCTTCCTTCAGTCTATTATCAATAGTTCCCAAGTAAAAGTACAGTAGCCTATTAACACAATTCAATTATTTTTAGCTGGATTGAGCTGCTTCATTTCCCTGACCTTCTGCAGCTTTCAAATGTTGTTGCCTAGGGCTCCGGCACTAGTGGGGAATACTTAATTGCTATTGAAATGTTGAAGTGGTGATTGATTCACCCCATCACAACACAATATAGCATCTTATGAGGGTTTCTCTTAGTCATGATCAATTATACTCTATAGTCAGGCACCTAAAATAGTAGATATTTGAAAGCACTGATAATAAAGTATTTTTCACGTCTTTCTCAGTTTCAAAATAGTTTTAAACTGCTTCATGCAAGATTCAGCACTTTGTGATTATTTGTTTGTTTAGTTATTTGCTTGTATGATTTTATGGTCCAGACCAAACCCCCTTCAAATATATCAAAAGATAGCCTTGACCCTAACCTTGCTCTTACTTAGAGACCAGCATTAGCTGCTGTGTTCCAGATGTGATTCAATTGGCAATGCTATACGGCTTTAAGCAAAACGCACTTTATTCTTATCCTACAGTTAGAATACAAACAAAAAAAAGAAGAATTGGCATAACTTTAACTTTATTGGAAAGCTTAACAGAATGATCGATTATTTAACTGCCAAACAGCAACTGTTCGAATATAGTAACATCCCATAAATACACTCTTGGCAAAAGCAAATTCAGTGAAATAGAATGTCTCATATGTGATATTTCTCCAGTCTGGGAGAAAAGAACAGCAAGAGAAACCTCTGGTAGACAGAGGGATATAGCAACTCCCACAACCAACTTCAAAATCCCAACAACTGCTGAAAGCTAACCTATAACTCTGATTCTATAAGAGCTTGACTCCACCCGTTCATGCTGCTTCTATTGTTCCAACTTTTATATAAAAAACACCAAGACCTCTCAAGCTGTTTACTTTATTGCCTTGAAAGAAACAGCTTACCACCAATGGCTCAAAATCTCTCTTCAAAAAAAAAAGACAAAATACACTTAACACCATAGTGTTGTCACAGTAGGGACAGGTTTTCTTTAAAGTTTCTTTTAAAGTATCATGCTGGTTTTTGATAGAGCATTGGGATGCCGGGGAGGACACACATGGCGGTGTGGGCAGGGTGACGATTTGTAGTTTGCATGTGCACAGTGAATGGCAGATTGTGTTCTGCAATGAGACATTGACTTTGTAGTACTACACTCCATTGTTTTACACTACTGTCAAGTGCACGACAAAAGTACAAACGCTGAATCCAATCGCCACCCCTAACAATCACAAAGTGGATCTCTGTTGTCAGTAAATGGAAATTAATTTTCTAATTGGCTACAGTCAGAACTATTAATAATCAGAAGTGTGCATATTAGTAACTGACCCTCAACATAAACTGAAAATTAATTGAGTAATAATAACTCTGTAATCATCCACAAATATCTGAAACTAAATAACTTCATTGTAATTATTTTTTGACAAACTAGCCATCACAACTTACAATAGAGGAGTTTTTAATTTTTTTTCCTGTGGGAGTACATTAAAACCCCATTAGATCTATTTTATTGCGCATCACATCTATGCTCATGTTAGTGCACTTCAACATTTAAGTCGTCCTTGTCTGTACCTTTGTGAGGCCAATGGCTCTCCCACAAGGAAAAAAGAAAATACAGGTAGGTATAGTCACCCCGGCTCATGTCCCCAAGAATCCTAGTAGCTGATTACGGTTTGTTTCTTAAGCCTTAGTAATGCTACAAGTATATTTCAAAAATATAATTGGAATCATACAAATTTACAGCACAGAAGATGACCAGTTTGTGTCGTAATGTCTGTCTGTCTCTTGGAAAGAATCATCCAATAGTCCCACTCCCCAATTGGGCCTCCAATTTTTTTTTTCCCTTTCCAAGTACTTATCCAGATTCCTTTTGAAAGCTACTGTTGAATCCCTTTACCTCACCCATTCAGTAGTTCCTGACCGCAATGATTTTGTTGTGTTTGGGGAAATAAAAATGCTTTGTCTTCCTGTTTCTTTCACCAATTACCTTTTAATCTGTCTCATTTAGTTACCTATCCTGCTGCTGTTGGGGAAATTAAATCTTATTTTCTAATTTTCTTGCTAATTTTTGCTCAGGTTGATTTACACTTGGTGAGTAATTTTATGTATTTATAAAGTGAGTGCACATTTCCATCTCCAAGGCATATCAGTAAGATGAGGTTTATGTCCATTTACACATTCTACCAACTGGTTTTGATTTTCATTTTCTCCTGTATGACTAAGATCTTCCCAATATTGAGCCTTCGTGGAACCCAGAAGTTCAGAAATACACGTAAGCACTGCACTGTCACTTTTTATTATTTTTGAATCGGTCAAAAATTTGGCAGCAGGTCAGGGGATCCATAGATTTAATTTTTACAGTTCTGAAGAAACAATGGTTCTATCATTTTACAGAGCAAGATACTTCACAGTTTCTACTTGGTGTTAGTGTTGTGATTATCCTATCCTAATTGTCTTCTCTCTCTTCCTTGATAGCATTGGCTAGTTTTTGAGCAGTGCAAACTTCTTGTCATCCAGCATCTACACTCATTCTTGCGAGCAGGAATCATTCGATAATAATTGAGAGCTGGAACAACACATGATGTCCCTCTTGCTGAACATACAAATTATGAGCAGGAGTACACTATATTCACCCTTTGATAAGATCACAGGTGATTTGATTGATATGTCAGTTCCATGTGCCTGATCACCAATTAGCATTACTTCCCTTATTAGTCAAGAATCACTATACCTCTGTCTTAAAGGTATTGAATGACCCTTCCTTGACTGATGTCTAAGCAGAGGTCTGCAGACTTGCGACTCTGAGAGAAAGAAATTCTCCTCAGCTTCATTTTAAATGGGAGATTTAAGATTTTGTCTCTTCTACATGGTGTGAAACATCCTTTTGGTATCAAGTCCCTTCAGGATCTTGTGTGCTTCAATGAGATCACGCCTCCTTCGTAACTACAATAGATAGAAACTTAACCTCTCCAACCTTTGTGAGATAACAGAGTTAAGCTTGTCAGATAATAGCTTCATCCTGAATCATTTCAACAAACTACTATGGACAGCAGACTGAAAGAAGGATTTACTAGACTAATGCATTGTCCTCAATTCTCTGTTAGAATCCAGATAAGAATCCACTCTTACATATTTTATGCAATAGCATTCTTTTTTAAATAGAGACCAAAATTGTCTCACCAACATCCTGTACAACTATAATTAAACTCGGTAGCTACTTTTATTCCAATCCACTTTTCAATAAATAAGTATTTATTTGCTTTCCTAATAATTTGCTGTACCTGCATGCTAACTTTGTGTGATTAGTGTACCAGGACACCCAGTTCACCTTTACCTCAGTTCTGTAATCTCACTCAATTTAAAATATTACTTCTCTATCATTGTTGCCACAGTGGATCATTTCACATTTTCCCAAATTATGCTCCCACATACCAAATACTTTTGGGCGTAGACGTAACCAACCTATATACCTTTGCAGATTCTGTATGTTTTCTTACCTACTTACTTTCCTATCCATCTTTGTGTTCTCAACATATTTAGCAACCATTCGGTAGGCCGTACCTCCCAGCTGTAAATAGTCGGGTCCCAGCATCACCTTTGGTATTACCCTTATTAGCTATATCTGCTCCCAGGAGGACCAGTTCCACCACAGAACACACTAGATGGCCTCCTCCTTTAAAGACTGTAATTTCCCCTCCCATGTGGTTGAAGATGCCCTCCAACGCATCTCATCCATGTCCCGCACCTCCGCCCACAAACCTCATCCCTCCAACCGCCTCATCCGCCGACATTTCCGCCACCTACAAACAGACCCCATCACCAGGGATATATTTCCCTCCCCACCCCTTTCCGCCTTCCGCAAAGACTATTGCCTCTGTTACCTCTACCTGGTTAGATGCTCACCAACAACCCACTCTCCCCTCTTGGCACCTTCCCCTGCCACAGCAACAATTACAAAAGCTGCGCCCGAACCACCACCTCCTTCTCCTCCCTCTTCTTTTCTCCCCCCCCCCCCCCCCCCCCCCCCCCCCCCCCCCCCCCCCCCCCGCGCCCCCC
>NC_057750.1:16281522-16328228 GCF_004010195.1 Chiloscyllium plagiosum
CAAGGCCCCAAAGAAGCCTTCCACATTCATCAGTGTTTCACCTGCATATCCACAAATGTCATTCATTGTGTCCGCTGCTCCCGATTCAGCCCCCTTTACAATGGGGAGACTGAACGCTTTCTCGCAGAGCGCTTCAGGGAACATTTCCGTGACGCCCACACCAATCAACTCCACCGCCCCGTGGCCGAACATTTTGACTCACTCTGCCGAGAACATACAGGTCCTGGGCCGCCTCCACCGCCATTCCCCACCACCCAACGCCTGGAGGAAGAACACCTCATCTTCCACCTCAGAACACTTCAACCCTAGGGCATCAATATGGACTTCACCAGTTTCCTCATTTTCACCCCCCTCCACTTTACCCCAGTTCCAACCTGCCAGCTCAGCACCATCCTCATGACCTGTCATACCTGCCAATCTTCCTTCCCACCTATCTAGTCCACCATCCTCTCCGACCTATCACCTTCATCCCCACCTCCATCCACTTATTGCACCCTTAGCTACCTTCTCCCCAGCCCCACACCCCTCCCATTAATCTCTTTACTTCGGAGGCTCCCAGCCTCATTCCTGATGAAGGGCTTTTGCCCGAAATGTCAGGATGATGCCTGACCTGTCCTTTTCCAGCACCATTCTAGTCTTGACTCTGATCTCCAGCATCTGCAGTCCTCATTTTCACCTTATTACATCTTGCCAACCCAAAAATGATCCAAAAGACCTACTCTCCTGTTAGCCAACAAATCCCCTATCCATGCTGATATGTGACTCTCTATATCATGAATTCTTAATTTTACGCTATACCTTTTGTGCACCTTCTTGCATGCCTTCTTGCAATCCAAGTACGCTATATGTATAGGCTTCCCTTTATTTTCATTGCTTATTACATCTTCAAAGAATTCTACTAAATTAATTGAGCATGATTTCCCTTTCTCAAAACCATATTAACTCTCCCTGATTGCTTAATAATTTTCTAAGTGTCCTTCCTCTAATCTCTTTCCTAATAGATTTCAGAAATTTCCCTCTGACAGATATTAAGCCATCTGGCATGTAGATTCTTGCTTTCTGTCTCCTTCCTTTTTTGAATTAGAGGAATTAGATTTTCTATTATGCAATAGGATGAATCCTTTCCAGAGTCGAAGGAATTTTGGAAAATTAAAACCAATGCAGTTACGATCCCAGCAACGTTTTTTTTAAGATCATAGAATGAAGTCCATTAATACCAGAGGACTTGTCAGCTTTTAGAATAATTTTCTTAGTCTGGTAATTGTAATGATTTTAATTTCCTCCCTCCCTTTCACCTTTGATTTAGTTATTTCTAGAATGTTGTTTATTTCCTCTAGTGAAGGCCAATCACAAGATAACTGTTCAGTTCACCATCATTTCCTATTTTTCATTATTAATTCCCTCGATTCTGTCAAGAGAAATGCTGACTACTTTCTTCCTTTTTTAAAATATGTATGGAAATTCTTTCTGTTTTTGTATTTCTAGCTCTCTTTCTCTTGTACATTTTTGTTTGGTCACAAGTCATACAGCACAGAAACAGACCCTTTGGTCTAACTCTTGCATGCTGATCAGATATCCAAAACTGATCTTGTCCCATAATCAACTAAACCCCTCCTTGTCATGTACCCTTCCAGACGTCTTTTAAATGCTGTAATTGTAAAAGCCTCCACTACTTATTCTGGCAGCTCATTCCATATACATGCCACCTTCTGCATGAAAAAGTTGCCCCTCAGGTCACTTTTACATCTTTCCCCCCTCACCTCAAACCTATGCTCTCTAGTTGTGGATTCTGTTGTCCTGGGAAAAATACCATGGCTATTCACCTTATCCATGCCCCTCGTGATTCATTGTTTTCTTATTATGTTCTGTCCAACATTCTGAACTGCTATTCCTCTTTGTGGAATGATATGCTTTTTCTTTACATCTGATAGTATCTTTAACATTCTTAGTTAGCCATGGATAATTATATTCTTTCCCTGAAATTTTTTTCTCACTGAGATGTATCTTTAAGTGATATGAAATATCATCTTGAACTTCTGCATATCTACTGACCTATCCCTTAACCTCATTTCCTGGGTCACTTTAGCTAGCTTGGTCCTTCTACTCTTATTATTGCCCTTAAAGAAGACCCATTCTTCTCTTCTGGAATCTGAATGTGAAAATTCAGTCGTGTTGTGATCAGATCTATATAGCTATGGCTTTATTATTGTGCTATTAGTTAATCTTATCTGATTGCTTACTGCCTCCTCTCTGGTTGGCTGTAGATTGTGCAGTTCTAAGAAATTTTCCCAAGCTCACTATGTACTGTTTTGCCAGGTTACCTTTCCCAGTTGATTTGTTCCATCTGCAATTAGGTTAAAATCACTCATGATTAATGCCAACGCCTTTCTCACAAACTCCCATTATTCTTTTGCCCCCTGTAAATGGGCGACACTGTGGCTCAGTGGTTAGTACTGCTGCCTCACAGCACCAGGAACCCGGCCAATTCCAGCCTCTGGGGACTGTCTATGTGGAGTTTGCACATTCTTCTTGTGTCTGCTTGGATTTCCTCCGGGTGCACCGGTTTCTTCCCACAGTTCCAAAGATGTGCAGGTGAGGTGAATTAGCCATGCAAAATTGCCCAGAGTGGTCAGGAACGTGTAGGTTAGGTGCGTTAATTGGATAAATATAGGATAATAGGTTAGGGGAATGGGTCTGTGTAGGTTACCCTTTGGAGGGTCGATGTGGACTTGTTGGGACGATGGGCCTATTTTCACACTGTAGGGATTCTAATTCTAAAAAACCCTGACCGACAATATGGTTATTGTAAGCTATGAATTCCGCCACAATTCTTGCCTTGACGTTTTCTTATCTTAACACGAAATAAATCTATGTCTCGACATTCAGAGCAAAATCATCCCTCTCTGTATTGTCCTTATGTCATTGTTAATTAACCCTCTGCTTTTCCCTAACCACCTGTTGTCTGAAATGTCCTTAAATATTCAGGTCCCAGGACATTTCTCTGTGATGGGTATCAGACCATATGTATTTATTTTTGTGAACTATCCGTTTACTTATGTTAACATGTTAACACATTAAATTAAAGATTGTGAGTTCTACATTTTTACTATTATTTCAATCTCCAGCTTGGTGCACTCTTGAGTTTCTGTACTCTGTCCTTTCCTGCTATATTGGTTATCATTTCCCTTGTAACTATCTTACTGTCTTGCCTATACTCTCTAATATATCGCGTCTTCTCTTACTTGATCCTTGCCCCTATTATTTAATAGTCCTCATGTTCTCGGTCGTCCTCATTCTTGGGAACACTAGTTTCTGCACAATTCAGGTGAAAGTCATCTTAATGATCGAGCTTCCATTTTGACAGCAGTAGTAGTAATTCAAATCCATTTACCCACACCAATCTTTGAGCCACACAATCCTACTTACCCTCAGACAATTTACTTGTATCTTGGGTAATAATCCAAAGGTTATTACCTTTTTGAGGATCTGCTTTTCGATTTAGTCCTTAGTGGCTTGTACTCCAAGCCAAATCTTTTTCTTAGTACTATGTCATTGATACCTCTGATCATGTCGTTGTATCCTTGTCTTCCTGCTCACAGTTCTTCAGGTTAGATGAGAAGTCTCAAATGCTGGCACTGGGCAGACAACACCAGTCTTTGGCATGTATTCTTTCGACTTTGGGGAACTGTCTCTTCCATTGACACCTACTATCACTACATTCCTATTGAATGGCCCTGCTTGAATGGCCTCAAGTGCCATGGTCTGTTTGCTCATCCACCCTGCAACATTCATGATTGTCATTTCAACTGTAAGAGCCTCAAGACTGTTGAACAGTTGAAAAGGCTGAGGCTCCTCTTTTTCTATATTCTCAATCCACATTCCTGCCTCACTTGCTCGCACTATCCTGACTCTGACTGTGAACCAAACAGTGGCCCCGATATTAAAGGGTGTGATTACCTCTTGGAACAAAGTGTTCAAATAACTCTCCCACTCTTTGACTCATGGCAGTGTCTTCAACTCATCCTGCAGTTTAATGATTCAGAGCCAGAAGCATTTGCTGACGGTGTTTGCTTTGAATCACACACTTTACCTGCCACATGTGACCTGCTTGCCTTTATAGTGCTTAATTGATTAACTGTTATACTGTCTTAACTCTTAATTAATGTTTCTAATCCTGCCTGTGTTTATGTTTTTATTTCAGTAAGTCGTCATCTTAGTCTGATTGATACTCTGTCATAAAATAAATAGACAATGCTCATCAGCTATTTGTCTACCTACATGTCTCCGATGTCACACCTCAAATTTTCTTTTTAATTTGTGTTTCTGACTAGCTGCTGGTTACAAGCAGCAACTTGGCTTGTTGCATTCAGTCTTTTCTGGATGTGTACTTTCTCTTTTGCCTCTCACTGTCTTCCAAAATGAACTCTCTATCTCTGCACTGTGGGTTAAGATCCCACTACTCTGACTGGCTCCCAAAATCTAATGTGACTGATTGCAGCTACCATGTTGAAATCCATTAACTAGTTAGATTAGAAATTCACCCCTGGTTACCTTGGATCCATTTGTTATTGCTTTTATCTACTGAGCCATGAAAGTATGTATCTAACAGTAAGTTTCTTAGAAACATTATACAAAATTTGGATGGTTGTCTGTACCGCTATAGTCTATCAATGAAGTCAGACTGAGTGTGTGTAAGTTTCACTTCCTTCTAGGAATGTGGACAGGAGTTGTGGACCCTTTTGGGGTCTGGGCCAGCGAGCATCTGATCAATGTGACATTGAAGATGAACGTTGTGGGAACATCCTGCACACAACTTTCAGCTTTACCATCAGAAAACGTTGGGGTTACTTACATTCTGGGCTGCCCCACATAAGTTGTCAAACCTGTGAAATTTCAGAATATGCGTGAGATGATGCTGCTCCTTTACCAAGGTTATGCTGTCCTTGACCTTTTTTTTCCAGAGACGTCACTAAAGCAGCAATTCCAAAAAGGTCTAAATTGAAGGGTTTTAGGGCCAATTTGGTTATAGCTAATAGATGCTGCCTTGGCTGGAAATGTGTTGCTGGAAAAGCGCAGCAGGTCAGGCAGCATCCAGGGAACAGGAGAATCGACGTTTCGGGCATAAGCCCTTCTTCAGGAAGGCTTATGCCCGAAACGTCGATTCTCCTGTTCCCTGGATGCTGCCTGACCTGCTGCGCTTTTCCAGCAACACATTTCCAGCTCTGATCTCCAGCATCTGCAGACCTCACTTTCTCCTCAAAGATACTGCCTTGGGCAAAGGGCTTTCAGATTTTTTTTTAAAAAGCACATGAACGATGAAAGGGGAATGGCCAGTTCTCCCAGCTCAGCTTTTCTTTGGTTTGAGTTTTAGCAAGTCAGTCAGTTTTGAGGCTGCTATATGGAAGAAGGTGTTCCATGCTGAATCTCTCTGCTCTCTCTCTCTGTCTCCTGTAAGACAGTGTTTGATTTTTCCTTTTTTGCCAAGGGATGTTTATGGGGATTGTGGCAAGTATTTGGAACAGCATCATTAAGTTGGGATAATCTTTCAGATAAGTTTTTGCTTCGTGCTGTGACTTATGATAGTGGGATCTTGTTACTACACAGTCTGGAAAACTTCCAGGGTATTTTTCTTTTAAACTCCTCAGTTCCCTTATCTTCCTTTGGCTTCTCCACAACAAGGGGTGTCACTCCCAAGTTGGATCCTGCTAAATTGTTCCCAAGAACAAACTGTATTCCTGGAACTAACACTCTGTCAATCACTCTCACTGTTACTTCCCCAGTCTTGATTTGGCACTCCAACCTGATTTTACTTAAGGGAACGCTAAATTTCTGTCCATCTGTCCCACAAATTACCACTCTCAGGTAACAGGTCAGAAAGAGTACAAATACGTTCATCTCTTACTATTAGAGACTGATTAGATCTTTTCTTTTCCTTCTCCCTGTTCTTTCTGAGTAAACTTTACCCACAGTGGTGAATTCTTTATAGAGATCAGGCACTATCTCAATACCCAGCCCCGGCTAGGCTGTGCACTCTCCTACAGCTCCTCAATTTTTCTTGGGTTTTCCTTTTACTGCTTTCACTAATACCACTGGTTTAACTTGTTTTACCACATCTTTTCCCACAGCACCTTTCTTTAACGACCAGCGCTGTGACTTTACGGGTCCCACCTTACCACAATGGTAACATTTCACTTCCCTTGGGCTTCTTTTTTAACCTGTGGTAAGCCAGTTACCAGTGTGCTGTACTCTTTGTTTTGTAGTTGAGGATCTCCTCTTCTCCCAATTTCTATCCCTCACAGAATGAAATTTTTGCCGGAAGATACATTTTACCTTATTCACCTGTGCATATTCATCTGCCATCTCTGCTGCTCTTCTCACTCCTTGAACTTTCTGTTCATCCATATAATTCTTATCATCTCTGGGAGTGAGTTTTTAAACTCTGCCAGCAGAATATCCTCTCTGAGCTTTATCAGTCTTATCTATTTTTAAAGCCTACACCCATCTTTCAAAATTGCTATGTTTAATTCTTTCAAACTCAACGCAAGTCTGACCGATGTCATCCTTTATGTTTCTGAACCCCTGTCTATTTGCTTCTGGTACCAATTCATAAGCACTCAAAATAGCCTGTTTGACATCTGCATAACCTCTTGACCCCTCATCTAACAGTGCTGTAAATACCTCACTCGCTCTGCCTACCATATTAAAGAACCGAAACCAGCAAACCCATTCTAAAAGATGAAAGATTTAACAGTCTAGGCTTGTTCTTCTGTCATTTCAGCTGCATGACACTGTAATCTTTTGCTAGAAGTTCTGTCTCCTATGGTCCTGCTTCACAATCACCTGATGAAGCAGCAGCACTCCAAAAGCTAGTGCTTCCAAATAAATCTGTTGGAGTATAACCTGGCGTTATGATTTTTAACTTTGCCAACCAGCTTAATCTCAACTGGCATTGCCCACAAGTTCTCTGACCAGTTCATTTGCCTAGCCAATTTTTCAAATGCAATGAAGAAGGCTTCGACACCTTTCCACATTATGATGAAAAATGTTTTAACATATTTGTATACATTACTATCTTCTGCCTTCATATCCATCCTGTTAACTTGACTTTCTTGACTAATTCGCAACTTCTGAAGTTCAAATTCTCTCTCCCTTTCTCTTTCTTCTCTCTTTTTGCACTCTCATGGTTCTTCTTTCCCTTTCTTGGTCTTCTAATTCCATTTTCCTCAATTGTAATTTAAGTTTTTCTAACTACTGCACTTGCCTGTTACTCTGCTTGAGTAACTCCCTTACAATTTCAGCTTTACTCTTGTGCCTGGTTAAACCCAATTCTAACCTATTTGTTAATTCTAAAAGTGTGGCTGCCTTCTGTCTTTCTAAACTTTTTTGGCAAATTTAGGAATCATCTTCAAACCCCAGAACTTAATTAGCAATTTTAAGAGCCATTTTTCTAACTTCTAATTTAACCAATCACAAGTAACCAAAATTATATTGTCTCACCTACGTTTCATTTAAAGGTCTAGGACACTAACCGGCAAGTGTCTACTAATTAAACCAAACACCCAGAAAAGCTCACCTCGCCTCGTAATCTGTTAAAATATGAATGTCAGAGACCTCCCAAATTCCACTATTTAAAGAAAATAATATCAATTTATTCCCTAACTCTAAAAATGAGCATTAAGCAACAAATATTCATAACTCGAAGCCCCCCCCCCTTTTTCTTAACTGCTTGTTACCTGCCTCCAGCTCTCTAACAATATACTGTTCCAAGAAAAACACTTATTAAAATTATAGCAACTTAATTTCAAAACCACACGGCTACCGTCATCATCAGTGTCTCTCTTCTTTGGGCTAAAGATCTCCCTGGGTCGTCATCTATCTTTTACTGCGAATATTTTTATATGAAAAGGTACCCTTTGATAGAGAGCATTTTGATGGCAGTTACTGTCTGACTTTCAAAATGCCTGCCTTTTTTATCCCCCCACATTGGATTGTCTCATTGGCTCGATGTTGGCCAAACAATAAATTCAAATTCGATTGGGTTTTAGTAACCTGGAGCATAATTTAAACTGGTTAAATTCGAATTGTTGTCAAAACAGCAAAAATTCCGCCATCCATTTCACAGCCAAATGTTACATTTTCAATTTTCCGGTACACTCTGAGACTACTAGTTAGTCACAAGACAGGTTCTTGTTAGCTCTCAGTGCAAAACAGCATTCACTCTCTCTTAACGGTGCAGTGCACGTTTTCAATTTCATAACTGGTCTCAACTCTTTACAATTCATAGAAATGATTTGGATGAAGAGATCACAAGTATGGTAGCGAAATTTGCTCATGATACAGTTGGGTAGGAAAGTGAGTTGTGAAGAGGCTATCAGGACCCTACAAAGACACAGGTTGCAAGTGTGCGAAAATATGAAGTGAAATGTGGAAAAGTGTGCATTTGTCCGTTTTGGCAGAAAATCATTTTAAAAAAGCATAATCTAAGTGGTGAGAGGTAAGGTACCGTAAGATCTGGGTACCATTTTGCATGAATCTCAGGTTAGTATGCAGAGATATGGTTTATTGTGAGGGGAGTTGAATTCAAAAGTAGAGAGGTTATGCTTCAGTTATACAGGGCATTGGTGATACTGTATCCTCAGTATTGCGTCTAGTACTGGTCACTGTACTTACAGATGGAAGTTAATATGTTGGAAGCCGTTCAGAGAAGGTTTACTAGACCCATACCTGGAGTGAGTATGTTGCCGTTGGAATGAGGAAAGTCTAAGTCTGTATCCTGGAGTTTACAGAAGTCAGAGCTGATTTAATTGAAACGTATAAGATCCTGACGGGATTTTACTGGGTGGATGTTGAAAGCATGTTTCGTCTCGTGAGAGAATCTAGAACTGGGGGGCATAATCTTAAGAATAAGGAGGGACCCATTTAAAACAGATGAGGAAACATTTTTTCTCTTGAGGGTTCTGATCTTTGGAATCGCCTTCCTCGAAAGGCATTAGATTCAAAATCTTTAAATGTTTTTAAAGGCCGAGATAGATTCTTGATTATCAGGGTGATGCAGGAATGTGGAGTTGAGGTTAAAATCAGATCAGTCATGATCATATTGAATGGCAAAGCAGCCTTCAAGGGCTTGAGTGGCCTATTCTTCCTTTTGTTGTGCATTCATGTCCTCTGGTTGCTGACCCACTTGCCAGCAGAAGCTCTATCAAATCGTTCGTTGAATGCCTAATAAAATCACTTTTTAGATTTCTGTACTCCAAGCATGTGACCTTGGTTTCACAAAAGTTAATGTCCTAATTCCTGGTAACAATCTTGTAAACTCCTGCACTTTCTCCATCCATCCTTAGTCTGACACCCAGAATTCTTCATATTTTAACTGCGACCCAAGCTGTGATTTTTTTTCTTAATGGGGATAAGCATAACTCTTTTCGTATTCTGTAGCTCCAATGAAACATTCTGCCTGTGTTTTTAAAAAAGACTTTATAAATTAGTTCTGCCACCACTTATTCCACGTCACTCCCCTTTAAAATTACATCAACTGCCTCTCCTCAATTTTCTTCCGAATACCAAGCTGTCTTTATCTTTTCTGTTTTATCTTATTATTATTCCAAAAGGCCATCAATATTGTCACAGTTCAGTCAGTACATTTACTCAGAGTCATCAAGGATAACCTGATTTTTAGGGAGATTCAAAGAGGATTACTAAGGCAGCATAGTTCAGCAGCCATTCTTGGTAATCAAGACTATTGGTAGTTGTAATTTTATTGGCCGCTTAAACATAAATGAAAGATAATTTGAGTCAATAGCAGTATCTTATTAGGAAATGTTGGTCAAGATGTGTTTGCTGACTGATTACAATCTGTAATGCTGTAAATCCAGTACCTTAATTTACCGTGGCCGAGGTTATTGCGGAAATGATAAACCCGGTTTTTAGCTTCTGGGAAAATGAAACTTCTGCAGTCCTTGAGTTCCACCATTAGAGGCCAGTGCGGTGTTGACATATTCTGCTAACAGCATCTAATGCCTGGGCCTGAGTAGCGGAAAAATTGCGACACTGGCCAAAACACACATTTTAGTTTAGATGTTCCAGTATGTCGGGATGGGGAGCAGAAACCAAATCTTTAATCCTAAGAGCCTGACCATCCGGATTTGTACAGATTGGATGTCCAAAATCTGGTGGTCCAATAACAAAGCATTTTCAAACATATTTCTCTTGAATGAATTAAGATATGTTGTCCAAATTCTCAGCTAGACACTAGTCCTTCGTGACATGCCAGACCAGTTATCCACTTTGTTTACGCTGTCATATTGGTCTAAATCTCATGCTCCAAGTTGACTCGCCCAATTTGGCCAGAAGCACGTCACCTATCCCCCTACACTGTTCATGTTGTTACAATGAAAGCAGAATATTGTGGATGTTGGAAATCTGAAATAAAAATAAAATGCTGGAGGAACTCCGATCTGGCAGCATCGGTGAAGAGTGAAACAGAGTTAACCTTTTGAATCTGTGACTTTTGAGCGCACCAGATATGTTCCTTTTGGTGTTGTTGTTGCATATATTTCATTTAGATACACTGATATTCATTGTGATTTTTAGCGTTTTATGATTGCAAGATTAGTTTCCAAAATGTTTCAAGGGAGTAAGAAGATTTCTAGTTTATTATGTAGACAAGGTAACAGGCAAATTTAATTGGACCGATTTGAGAAGCATTTTGTTCCTGAGGCTTTCATTTATTGTTTGTCAGCTAGGTTTGATGAAAAGTATAAGTTATTGTTACAAACTTATGAATTAGGAACTGGATGGAGTAGGCCACTTGGCCTCAAGTCTGGTCAGTCATTTAAGATTGTGGCTATTTGATCACCCCACATTCCCACTCATCTCCAATAACCTTTCACCTTTGTGTTGCTTGATAATCACTCAATATAACATGACCAACATCTGGCAGAGTCTTCATTCTGAGGGTGCCTCATCTTAAATTTTCAACATGTATGTCCTCCTTAGCCATTTTCCATTGCAACTTCTCCTGAAAACCTAGAAGCTTTTTCCTATCAACACACACTTTCATTTTTCTGTGTATTAAATCGTTGAGAGAGGGCAAAGCTTAAGAGACCACCTGACACCTATGTCTGGGGGTAGTTCTACTGCTAGTGTGTGCAGTGATAAGTAAGGGCTGTCAAAGGGAACGTCAAAAGGAACTAATGTGGCATATCACAATTTGACTTCTGACAATTAGATTAGAAGCAAAAGGGTCGTCATCAATAACTCGGTCTGCTCCTGTTCCAAAGTTTCATAAGCAAAGTAACGGTTATGATGTGTGGCACCCAGAGGTTATGTTCGCATTTAATTGCAGGAAGTTGTGAAATTGAATTCAGTAAATCTGGTAGTTAGAACCTCAACAGCAGGTCAAGATTAAAAAATAACCATTTTGTTGCTTCACACCCTAATTGGTTTACTTCAGTGGAAGGCAATGTCGTCTCCGTCTGACTTGGTTCCTTCACTTTGTTCTGATTTGAAATGCCTCCTGAATTGGCTGAGCAAGCTGCTATGTAACCTGAGCAACACGTAGATGGGTAATGACCTTGCAGTGGTATCCATGATGTACTAGAGGAGCTTGTGGAGGCAGGAGTCTAGACCAGTGTTCGCTATATAGTTGCTTCAGTGTGGTGATAGCTGGTTAAAGCCACCATCAGATTGTTAGCTTGCCTCAGTAAAGAGCTGGAGGAGCAAACCCGTACTACTTCTGTGTCTGTTTGTTGGTGTGGATACGGCATCTTTACTTGACACCTTTTTTGTTATAAGGTACAAATTGGTGAAATGGCTGAGCTAATAAGGAAGAAAAATCTGCTTCACATGAACCTCAGTAAAAACAGTGGATCTGGCAGCTTTAATCTTCAGAAAAGGACAAAATTGCCTCGAGTTATTTTTGTTTTTCTTAACAAATGCTGGTATTAATCATGGGTGCACACAGTCTGGCTACTTTTAACAGCCTTGTTTTCTTTACTGTTACGCACTCATTCAGACAAAAAAATTCTCAAAGATGGACTGGGCACAGAACAAAATCTCCCAACTAATTAATCACTACCTCATTGTTAATAAAATCCTTTCAATTTGCATATTAATTAGCTGCAGATTAATACCATGATTAAAACGAGATGAATTGGTTTTAATAGATTAACATGAAATGATCAAACTCAGATGTGTTTTTGCCTGCATGGCACTCGTTCATTGTATTATAAATGTTGTCATGTGTGACTGGAGGGTCTGAGCCTAGCAGGCTTGTCTTTCTGATTGTTCTTTAGAACAGGCATTCAAGCTGTGACATAGCTGCTGCAGGTTGGAGCTAGGGTTAAAGAAAAGGTTACTAAAGAAGAGGTGGCTATAGGGATACATTATGTTAACTTGGAAAAATGATGGGGTTATCCTGATAGTTTAGCTGTTTAAGATAGTTGCTTCATAATCCTGATATTGCCAGAAAGGAAGAATTGCATTGTTCATTGTTGATTTACTGAATTTTGTAGCAGTTTGCCACATGGATTGAAGAGACAGATGTCTAGTCCTACTTTGCATGAATGTTTTAAATGACAAGATAACCATAACAAGCAAACCTGCAGTGTAAGTGACTAGTGCAATCAGGGCAACAGGTAAGAATAAAGTGGCCAAGTCACTTATATCGCCAAACCTGAGTTTGTAACCAGAATAATTTTTGTTCTATTCAGCTGTCCTCCAGCCAATCTTCAATGTTCACTATTCAGTTTCCGAGATCTACTGCAAGCGTTAGGATAGGTTTAAGAGCTATTGAAGTCACTTTGTATTTTACATGTGGTGTAGGCTGAATGCTGCCATAATGACAATAAAAAATAAAGGTTTACATGGATCTAATGCTTTTCACACACTTGGAACATTCCAGTGTTTTACAGCCAGTTAAATATGTTAGCAATATAATCGCTGTTTTAACATAGGAAATAACATATGTCGCTTTAATGCACTCGAGTTGCCATTTGTCCCTACTGCTATTCATCTTCTCACTATCCAGTAGCTCAAGAAAGAATTTGCAAAATTAATGTTAACCCCTCTTGCACTGAAGACTCTTGTTATCTGATCCTGCTAAGTTAATTTGGAACTCTTGTTTGTCACAAAGTTACTTCTGCATGTCAGAACTCTATAACTTAATGTGTCAGGTGGATTGTTTAATACGTTCTACATCTTGCAGTCGTCAAACTAGAATCTGACCCATATAATCTTGTGCTGTTAAATCTCTGATCAGGTAACTTGCCCCACCAAACATGTCAATTTGTATTAGTCCTTCAAGTAGTCTTCAGCACACCTACTGAACTTCTGCCATCCGTTTTTGCTTTCATTTACAATCTGTAGTTAGAATTTATGTGTCACTTAGTTTATTCATTCTGAGGCAGTGAGGGTCTCTTGTACTCAGTGATCACATAACTTTCTTTTACATCTGACAACTGAACGGGCACCCATTTATCTTTGGCAGAAAGACCTCAAACAGTGACCTTTCCCCACTGTGCCTTGGTGGCAGCTGCCCTAAGTTTTAGTGCAACTCTCAGCATATAGTCCTGGACCTTGGAACGTGCTAGCCTGCAAAACTCTCAGTTGGGGTCAACTCGTTGTTTTGGAAGACCAACACGTTTCTGGCTGACCGAAGAGCATCTTTCACTGAGTTGATGATCCTCCAGGTGCAGTTGATGTTTGTCTCGGGGTGTGCATGCTGGGGAACAGACCGTGGAGCACAGAGTCCTACATCATGGAGCTGTTAGGGATGAATCTTGATAAAAACCACTACACTTTTCTCCAGACTTGCTTTGCAAAGGCATATTCCAGAAGGAGATGTGTGACTGTCTCAACCTCCCAGCAGCTGCTTGAGGGCAGCGTGCAGTGGCACAGACGAACCTAGCATACAAGAAGTATCTCATAGGTAGTGCACTTCTCATCACCAGCCAAGTGATGTCTTGGTGCTTGTTGGGAAGTTCTGGTGAAGAGGCATTCTGCCAAATGACTACCCTCCTTTTCCAGCAGGATCTCAGATGCTACGTGCTGACCGCTTCCTGATGGACTTGTGGTCTAATAATGTGGTTCTGGAAAAACACAGCCAGTCAGGCAGCATCTGAGGAGCAGGAGAATCGAGCCTTCATCAAGGCTTATGCCCGAAACGTCGACTCTACTGCTCCTCAGATGCTGCCTGACTGGCTGTGCTTTTCCAGCACCACAATCTTTGACCCTGATCTCCAGCATCTGTAGTCCTGACTTTCTCCTTGTGATCAAAGATGTTTTTCTTTGCAAATTTCTCAACAAAGGACAGGTGATAAGTAATGGTCCAACTACTTGGAGCATTCTGTGGCAAAGAGGCCAGTCCCATTCTTTGCAACACCAGGGACAGGTTGAACTTCAGTACACAGTGACGCTTGGTGTTTATCTACCAAGGATCTATGCACAGTTTGCAGCTGCATAAAGGGTTTTGGGTTCAGATCCTCACTGCAGACACTTGGCACACAATCCAAGCTGACAGTATTCATGGAACACTATTGTCAGAGTTACTGCCTTTCAGAAGAGATGTCTGCCTTCTTGTTTAGAATAAAGTATTTGTGAGCTCTCCCAACTGCCCTTGTCAATATTTTTCCCTGAAGTAATAACACTAAAAAGAATTTTTCTGTTCATTTTCATATTGCTAGTTCTGGGATCTTGCTATGTGCAGATTGGCAGCTCCTTTCCTATAACTGTGACTGCAACACAAAAATGCTTCATTTTCTGCAGAGGTTTTGGATCATGCTGAGGTTGTGAAAGGCAGTGTGCAGGTTGAAGTACTTTTCATTTTATGTTGAATCTAGCTGGGCTGAATACAGGGGTCAGGAGTGCTTGATGGGGCTGATAGATTTGGGGTGAATCTATCAGGATTCCATGCCACTGATTGCATTTTGAAGTGATGCTTCAGGGAAATTGAATGGGATTGGGATTGAGCTGAGCTTGTGTCTCATAGTGGAGTAGTGTGCTGACACACTCAGTCCAGACTCGTCTGAAATAATGACTTTAGACCAGGTGTCTGTGAAACTGCAGTCAGGTTGAGTTATTGACTTCAGGACAGGAAGGGAGAAAATTGGGATGGTTTTGGGGTGGTGAAATCGGTCTGTTATGAGTATGTGTATTGTGTATGACAAAAAAATATTTCTACAGGCAAGCTGCCCCACAGAGGGTGTGCAATTTAACGGGGTCAGTTCTGCTCAATCTGTCTATGCAAATTTAATATACTGAGTCTGCAGTACACCTCCTGGTCTCGGTATAAGCATCCTATTATATTCCTTTATGAAATAGACAAAAACTCACTGCAGGGGCCCTTGGTTTGATTTATGGTATTTACACACGGAATGAAGCCAGTCTAATCCCTTTCTCAGCACAACAACAGAATACTTAACTCACTAGTCTCAATGTGAACTGTACATGTAAAGGGCTGTGGTAAATGGCTTCAGGTAAGCAGTATTAATGTTGAGCCAGGTATGATTATATAAATTAAGTTCCATTGAGAAACATATTGAGTTTGAGTACCTAATTATCTGCAATATGGACTTGTGACCCTTTGGGAATCTAGTGTTAACAGGAATATTTTCGACTGTTCTACTTCCTTATGTTTTAAATATTTACAAATCTGAATTTTTAACAGAGATGCATTCAATTTGAAGATAATTCACAGTTTAATTTAAGCACACAGTGTAAATGCAAAATACCTAACGTGCTTAAATGAGCCTTCTGGTGTATGTGTTCAAGGGCTTTCTCATGGTAAGTACGTAAGACAAGAAAGCCAGAGCAAAGAAATGCACTTCACAATTCTAATAAGATTTACGAAACATTGGATAAAGGAGCTGTTTGCACTGTGCTGAGGGAACAGCTGTACTTTTGCATTAACAGCGCTTGACCCAGTGTAAGGACAGCAGGTCAGGGTGAGAGGAGAGGCCTACCGTGGCTCCACATTGCCCTTTAGGCATGGCTACAGGGAGCATGGTGGCAAATGGTGTAATGAAGCATAATGAGGACCTTTGGGGGCTGAAACAAAATGGCAGTCCCCAAGGATCCAGAGCTCAGGCCTCCCAGCTGCTTTGCTGTAACATATTGCACAGCAGAAACACAAATTTTGAAACATTCTCCCACAGGAGTCCAAATGCTGTTTAGGACAAGGGTCTGAGGCTGCACTGAAGGCATTAGGGATGTAAAATCAACTGGTTTAGCAGAGAGTGAAGGGATTTGATTTAAAACTGCTTTGTGAATGTTTAAAGTATGAAAGGGAGTTTTGCTTCACCTGCCAACTATGACCAGGTTAGCACATGTTGTACGGCGTGTAAGGTGTTAATGATTCAATAGATTGTTTTGCTTTGTCCATGCAAGTTTCCAGTCCTTTTAATGTTCTAAATGTCTTGTTGTAACATGCTGTTTGCAGTCTTTTGATTTTACAATCTGGTAAATATTAGGTGTTGAGGTCAAGAATCATAGAATCCACTATAGTGCAGAAAGAGGCTACTCAGCCCACCAAGTCTGCACGGATCCTCCAAACCCAGACCCTTACTCTATCCCTGTAACCTCACATTTTACCATGACCATCCCACACAAGCTTGGACTCTCCAGGGCAGTTTAGCATCAATCCGCCTAACTTACACATCTTTGAACTGTGGGAAGAAACTGGAAACATACGCAGACATGGGGAGAACATGCGAACTCCACACAGATGGTCACAGAGGCTCAAATTAAACCTGGATCACTGACGCTGTTAAGCAGCAGTGGTAACCACTGAGCCACTGTGCTGCCGATCTGGTCCGCTCTATAATTATTCTGGTCGCCATTATTGATACTCACTTCCAATTGCTGATTTGTCTATTCCACCAGTTGCTGTGGGGAATTTTAATCCATATCCTCAAAGCATTAGCCTGAGACACTGCATTACTAGACAACTGACATTACCATTAATGCCACTGCCTTCCTTCGATGCTGCATTTAATTTGGATTGAACCTGAGCCTGTATCATTTTCAAATGTTGAAGTATATTTTGAAAAAAATTCCATACAACTTCTTTACAGGCCTGTCTCTCTCCCCACCGCAAACATTTGTCATGCACACTTCAAAATAAATGCAGTTTATCCAACTCTGTCACTTTTAAAGTTTGTTACATTGCACTCATTTGTCCTGCAACAATTCTGAAGAAGTTTAATATTCATTGCAATATTCAGAATTCTGTTTGAAAATTGTCACCCTGGCCATATGCTCTCATCAATGTTGTGCAAAGTTTTCAAAAGTGCATTGCTTACTATGTTTAGGTCAGTTGAGACCTCAGACAACCCTGCATCCACCAACAAGGGTGGCTGTTTTTTGGGTATTATAACAAAATCCGTTGTCCACTACAGTATGCCATTGTCTGCAGTAATTTTTGTTTTCCACCCTTTGGTCCCGGTATCCTCATGGCCTGATAACCTCTTCCCCTCCTGATCAGATCCATCTGAACGCATGGCTCTGGAGTGCAACACGGTAAAAGTGACAAGCATTGCACCTGACAGTAGAGAGTATCACTGTCCTTCTACAGTGTCATGGATGGACCTTGGTTTTTGCTTGGGGCCTAGCACAAGAGTGTCAGTAATCAAGATGTATGAGGGGCTTACTCTAACACCTGACTATCTTTTTTTCTCTCTCTTCTCTCTCCCTCTTCTTCTTCTATCTCTCTCTCTTCTCTCTCTCTTCTCTCTCTCTTTTCTCTCTCTCCTCTGACTCCTTTCCTTTTGATTCCCTTCTCTTTTGTGCGCACACCCCATCTTTTTAAATCTCTTCTATGGTCATATATCCAACCCCCATCCCCCTTCATCCAATTCTTCTCTCACTCCTCTTCTACCTCATTCTTTTCCTCTGTTAACTATTTCCTTTCAGCACCAGTCACTCCGTAGCATAGTGAACACACTCCTGGCTTGCGTATCCTATCCCACTGTTCTTTGTCGCGCTTTATGCATTTTCCCCCCTCTTCTCACGCTCTCATTCTTGCGCTCTTGTACGCATTGCTCCTCTCCAAACACAAGTTAACACCTGAAACTCTGTCCTGAATCATTAAGCAGTCATCTGGTTCAGCTGTTCCTCAGCATTAACATTAGAATAAAAAACAAATCAGGGATCATTCAGCAGGACTCCGAATGATTGATTAACACTTCTTTTTTTGTTTGAATAAGATCAGCCGCCAAAATGCTAATACTCACTCTCTGAGGAGCATTTAGTAATCATTGTGCAGTCAGTACTGCCAATCTGGCTCCTCCTCCCAGCCACACATGGAGGAAGAGAATGGCTCACAGAATCACCAGCTGTACCTAGATTAGCAGTATACTGCTCTCCATTGTCTGACGTGGACAATCGTATAAAACTCAGACATTTCTGCTCAGATGGCTTAACCCTTTCACAGATGCCTTAAATTTACCAGCCATTTCCTTGTCCATTATGACTGAACCAGTTTGATTTTCCTAAGTAACAGGTTTCTTATCTGTCAAAGATGACTCTGGTTCAGGTAAGTTTCCAGAGATCCTGGCACTCAAGGGTATTGAAGTAATTTTCAGAATTCATCATCGCTAGTTTCAGTGAGCTACTTGAGTGTGAAGGCATGATAGTTGACCCTGGTTCACAAACACTTATTGGCCAATGTGTCACTGTTCTCTCCAACACACACGACCAAGTTTCAACCTCATGACCTCATGTTTGCTATTGTAACCACCAGTGTTCACTGCCAGTGCATAGCCAGCGTATCACCTTAATTTACCATTGGTACCAGTGAAACTCTTGCTTGCACCTTCTATACCCCAGTTGCTTCAAACCCTGCAGCTTGAATCCTTTGACATACAAAGACTGGCCTTCTTCTCATCAAGCTCCATTGGTTCACATGCTGAAAGTAATTTTCTACAATACTGATATCTACTTGGAAATGTAGAAAATTGCCACACATGTCCACAAAAATCAGGACAAATCCAACATGGCCAGTTACTGCCAGTTGGTCTATTTCAGAATGATGGTAGGTGTTGTCACTGGCGCTATCAAGTAGATTTTGCTGAGCAATAACCTGCTCCACCAGAACTATTTGTGTTCTTATCTCATTATAGCCTTGATCCAAATATGTAGAAAAAAGTTGAAGTCCAGAGCTGAGGCAAGAGCAGTTCTCTAGACATCCAGGCAGTATTTGATGGAATCAAGGAGCCCTGGAACAACTGGAGTAAATGGAATTTGAGGGGAATTTTCTCCACTTTGCAAAACTCATTCGGAGTCCTGCTGAATGATCCCTGATTTGTTTTTTATTCTAATGTTAATGCTGAGGAGCAGCTGAACCAGATGACTGCTTAATGGTTTGGTTGTTGGAGCTGAATGTTTCGATACCACAGAATTATTTGCAGAAGTTCTTCAGTGTAGTGACCTAAGCCCAACCATTTTCAGTTTCTTCAGCACTGACTTTCCCACCATCATTAAAGTCAGATGTGGAGGTGTTTGCTGAATGCACAATTTTTAGCAGGGAAGACCCATGACCTAGTTGAATTATCGCTAGACTATTAATCCAGTGACCCAGATAATGTTTTGGGGACCCAGGTTTGAATCCCACCACAGTAGATGGTGGAATTTTTAAATTCAATTTTTTAAAATCTGGAATTAAGAATCTACTGATGACCATGAAACCATTGTCGATTGTTGGAAAAGCCTGTCTGGTTCACTGATGTCCTTGAGAGAAGGACATCTGCCATCCTCACCTGGTCTGGTCTACGTGTGACTCCAGACCCACAGCAATGTGGTTGACTCTCAATTGCCCTCTGAAATGGCCTTGCAAGCCATTCAGTTGTACCAGTTCCTACAAAGGCACCGAAATGAAACCAGATGGATCACTAAGCATTGATCTAGGCACCGGAAAAGACAACGGCAGAAACAGCCCTGTCGACCCTGCAAAGTCCTCCTCTCCAACACCTGGGGGCTCGTGCCAAAATTGGGGAAGCTGTCTCTAAGACTAGTCAAGCAACACCTGACATAGTTAGACTCTCAGAATCATACCTTAAGACAATGTCACAGACACCACCAGCAGGGCATCCAGCAGAAGCGGTGGCATATTAGTGTACAGTCAGGAGGGATTGCTCCCGGAGTCCTCAACATTGACTCCGGACCCCATGAAGTCTCATGGCTTCAGGTTAAACATGGGCAAGGAAACCCCCGCTGATTAACATGTTAATGTCCTCCCTCAGCTGCTGAATCAGTACTCTGCATGTTGAACAACACTGAGAGGAAGCACTGAGGATAGCAATGGCATAAAATGTACTCCGGGCTCCGGGCAGAGGATTTCAATGTCCACCACCAAGAGTGGCTTGGCAGTAGTACTACTGATGGAGCTGGTCAGGTCCTAAAAGACATAGTTGCTAGACTGGGTAAGTGGCAGGTAGTGAGGGAACCAACAAGTGGTAAAAACATACTTGACCTCATCCTTACCAATCTGCCAGCTGCAAATGCATTTGTCCATGGCAGTAATGATAAGAGTGACCGTCACACTCATTGAGAATAACCTCCATTGTGTTGTGTGGCATTATCACTGTGCTAAATGGGACAAACCTCAAACAGATCTAGTCACTCAAGACACTGGGCATCCATGAGGCGCTGTGAGCTATTAGCAGCAGCAGAATTGTACTCCACAGTCTAACCTTATGGCTCGGCATATCCCCCACTCAACCATTACCATCAAGCCAGGGAATCAAACCTGGTTCAATGAAGAGTGCAGGAGAGCATGACAAGAACAGCACTAGGCATACCTGGTGATGCGATGTCAACCTGCTGAAGCCATCAAACAGGACTACTTGCATGTCAAACAGCACAATCAGCAAGTGATAAACAGATTTAAGTGATCCCATGACCAACTGAACAGATCTAAGCTCTGCAGTCCTGCCATATCCAGTCGTGAATGGTGGGGGATGATTAAGTGATCCACCTCCATTGGTAGGGAAGGGTCCACAAATATCCCCATCCTCAATGATGGAAGAGACCAGCAAGTCGGTGCAAAGGTAAGGCTGAAGCTTTCGCAGCAATTTTCAGCCAGAACTGCGGAGTAGATGATCCATTTCTGCCTACCCAGTGGTACCTGGCAATGCTGATACCAGTTTTCAGCCAATTCAATTCACTCCACGTGATATTAAGAAACAGTTGGAGGCAGTAAATACTTCAAAGGCTACAGGCCCTGACAACAATCCAGCAATAGCAATGAAGACTTGGTGCTCAAGAACTGGCTGCTCCCCTTGCCAAGCTGTTCCAGTACAGTTAGAACACTGGCATCTACCCAACAGTAGGAAAAATTGCCCAACTGTGTCCTGTACGTAAAAAGCAGGACAAATCCAACCCTGCCAATTGATCATCAGTAAGGTGATGGAAGGTTTGATCGACAGTGTTATCAAACATTACCTGCTCAGCGATGCCCTGTTTGGGTTCCGCCAGGATCACTCAGCTCCTGATTTCAATACAGACTTGGTTCAAATAGGGACAAAAGAGATGAATTCCAGAGGTGAGTGTGACATCACGGAGCCCCAGCAAAACCAGAACTAATTGGGGACCAGTTGCGGGGGCGGAGAGAGCCAGTGAGCTTTCCGGTGGCTAGTCATACCTGACACGTAAGATGGTCGTGGTTGTTTGAAGTCAGTTATCTCAGCTCCAGGACATCTCTGCTGGAGTTCCTCAGGGTAGTGTCCTAGGCCCAACTATCTTCATCTGCTTTATCAGTGACCACCACCGCCACCACCCCTGTGATCAAACCTGTGGTCTCGACCACCTAGAAGGACAAATGCTATGAATGCATAGTAGGATCAGCTGCAAGTTCCCCTCCAAGCCCCCCTCCATACTGACATGAACTACGTTGTAATTATTTCATTGTTGCCGAGTCAAAATCCTGGAACACTCTTCCTGACATCACTGTGAGTGTTCCTTCATCACATGGATTGCAGGTCATCAAGAACGTCTCAAAGACAATTAGGAATGGGCAATAAATGCTGATTTAGCCAGCGATGCCCACATCTCATGAACGTATAAAAGTAATTTTCTTTATCCTCTGCTTGCCGTAGGCACTTCATAGATTTCATAGATGCTTCGTAGACTGATACCAATGAAAAAGATTTTCTGTACTCCAATTTCTGATTCCGCATTGGAGGCTGAACTTGAAGAATTCTTTCTCTGAGGCTAGTGATTCTTTGAAATTTTTTGCCTCCAAGAGTTGTGGAGATTGGGGTCATTAGGAACATTCAAGACTGATACTGATTTTTTTTAATCAAGAAGGATGTAGAGCGTTGTGGAGAAAAGGCAGGAAAATGGCATTGAGGATTATTTGGTTAGTTCTGATTTCATTGAGCGGCAGAGCAGATTTCTTGGATTGAATGGTCCATATCTTATAAGAACATTAAATAGGAGCAGGAATAGATCAGTCATCCTCACTCCTGCCTGCCATTCTATACAATCATGCAAATGTGTCCAGGCCTCAACCTCTCTGTCATAGCAGCTTTTCATAGTCCTATAATTCCTCAATACACGTAGTTCCTCTATAACATGATGGTTACGTTCTTGTACTACCCCACATTATAGAAAAATCATGCTTTAGAAACAGCGAGTATTAGCAATGTAATCTTGTTACAGCCAGCACATATTTTAGAAGTTTGAGCTTTAGACAGTGTCCCCAATATGTCAATCGCAAATTCATGTTAACAAAACACACATTACAGCAGAATGACCTGTATTTCAAAAATTTACCACCTCTTTAAATACCTTGTGATCTAGCCACCACAATTTACAGGATAGACAATTCCAAGCATTCACTACCCTCTGGGAGAAGAAATGCTTATATATCTCAGTTTTCAACAGCAGTCCCTAGGCTTTGTAACTGTCCCCTGATTTGATATTCCCCTACTAGGGGAAATATCTTCTCAACATCTATCCTGTCAAGCACTCAAGATTGTATGCTTCAATGAGATTGAGCCCTTCATTCTTCTAAATGTTCTTGATTAAAGGTATAAACTGTTGTCAATATGTCAACCCCTTCATTCCAGAAAGCAGCGCAGTCAATCATTTTGTTGAACTGTCTTCAGTATTGATATATTGTTCCTTAAATAAAGGGTCCAAAAGTATACACTAGACTTTACATGTATTTGCACCAACACCATTTACAGTTATAACCGGACTTCCTTTTTTTAAAACTCCAACCCCCTCTACTAATGGCCAAAATTTCTGCATCTTTCTCCATTCTTGCTTTCCACATCTGTCTGACGTTTATTTATATTGACTTTTTCTCATGCTTACCCTTCACTTCCTCTTTTTTGCTTCTCACTTACCTTTGCATACCTTTTCACTCATCTCACATAATGAAATTTCCATTTAGTAGCAGTATGAGGAAGGTGGGCCAGAGGTTGGACTCCTCAGTTCACAAGACATTCAAACAGAATTTCTGAAGAGAACAGCCTTTACCATCAGAATGGGGTTTCATTATCAGAGCTTTCAAATGAGTATGGGGCGATGGACTTGGGTATAGAGTGGGAGCAGGTACTTTAAAGAACTCAAGTGCAGGAAACTGACTAGCTCCCTCCTGTTAGGGTGAAAGGGAAGGCTGGTAAGTATTGAGAATGCTGGATGACTAAAGAGATTGAGGGTTTGGTTAAGAAAAAAACAAGGAAGCATATGTCAGGTATAGACAGGATAGATCAAGTGAATTCTTAGAGTATAAAGGCAGTGGGATTGTATTTAAGAGGGAAATTGGGAGGGCAAAAAGGGGACATGAGATAGCTTTGGCAAATAGAATTAAGGAGAATCCAAAGGATTTTTACAAATACATTAAGGGCAAAAGGGTAACTAGGGAGAGAATAGGTCCCCTCAAAGATCAGCAAGGCGGCCTTTGTGTGGAGCCACAGAAAATGGGCGAGATACTAAATGAATATTTTGCATCAGTATTTACTTTGGTGGTAAGGACAATCCAGGGAACTATAGACCAGTGAACCTGACCTCGGTGGTGGGCAAGTTGTTGGAGGGAATCCTGAGGGACAGGATGTACATGTATTTGGAAAGGCAAGGACTGATTAGGGATAGTCAGCGTGGCTTTGTGAATGGGAAGTCATGTCTCACAAACTTGAATGAGTTTTTTTGAAGAAGTAACAAGGAGGATTGATGAGGGCAGAGCAGTAGAAGTGATCTATATGGACTTCAGTAAGGCGTTCAACAAGGTTCCCCATGGGAGACTAGTTAGCAAGGTTAGATCTCATGGAATACAGGGAGAACTAGCCATTTGGATACAGAACCGGCTCAAAGGTAGAAGACAGAGGGTGGTGGTGGACGGTTATTTTTCAGATTTGGAGGCCTATGACCAGTGGAGTGCCACAAGAATCTGTGCTGGGTCCACTACTTTTCATCATTTATATAAATGATTTGGATGTGAGCTTAAGAGGTATAGTTGTAAGTTTGCAGATGGCACCAAAATTGGAGGTGTAGTAGACAGTGAAGAAGGTTACCTTTGATTACAGTGGGATCTTGATTAGATGGGCCAATGGGCTGAGGAGTGGCAGATCGAGTTTAATTTAGATAAATGTGAGGTGTCGTATTTTGAGAAAGCAAATCTTAGCAAAAGTTATATATTTAAATGGTAAGGTCCATGGGAGTGTTGCTGAACAAAGAGACCTTGGAGTACGGCTTCACAGCTTCTTCAAAATAGAGTCGCAGGTTGATAGGATAGTGAAGAAGGCATTTGGTATGCTTTCCTTTATTGCTCAGAGTATTGAGTACAGGAGTTGGGAGGTCATGTTGCGCTGTACAGTACATTGGTTCGGCCACTTTTGGAAAATTGCGTGCAATTCTGGTCTCCTTCCTAGCGGAAGGATGTTGTGAAACTTGAAAGGGTTCAGAAGAGATTTACGAGGATGTTACCAGGGTTGGAGGATTTGAGCTATAGGGAGAGGCTGAACAGGCTGGGGCTGTTTTCCCTGGAGTGTCGGAGGCTACGGGGTGACCTTGTAGAGGTTTATAAAATCATGAGGGGCATGGATAGGGTAAATAGGCAAAATTTTTCCCTGAGGTGGGGGAATCCAGATCTAGAGGGCATAGGTTTAGGGTGAGAGGGGAAAGATATAAAAGAGACCTACGGGACAACTTTTTCACACAGAGGGTGGTATGTGTATGGAATGAGCTGCCAGAGGAAGTGGTGGAGGTTGGTACAATTGCAACATTTAAGAGGCATTTGGATGGGTATAGGAATAGGAAGGGTTTGGAGGGATATGGGTGCTGGCAGGTGGGACTAAATTGGGTTGGAATAACTGGTCGGCATGGACGAGTTGGACTGAAGGGTCTGTTTCCGTGCTGTACATCTCTATGATTTTGGGGCTCTGAACTTTTCAAACTAAACAACGCTGTTAGTTGTTAAGTCGCTCATTCTGGAAAGTGCATATTTAGTGGAGATGCAGAATTGTAATTGATCTTCACATCCCCTTTTGTAATCATTGTCAAAACCAAATGTCAAGAAGTCTTTTTAAAATAAAATTATAGGATGTGGGCGTCACTGGCTCGACCAATATTTATTGTCCATCCTAAATTAAGATCTGCTGAGACATTGCAAAGTGTCTGCTCCCTTTGGATCCCTGCTGAGAAGGAAAAATGAGAGTAGAATGTGGTCAAATGTATTTGGCATAGAATAACTTTGTTGAAGTTAAGCACACTTGCATTTGCTTTTATAGGTTTATGGTATATTTAGTCACCTGTGCATTGACTTATTGTGATTATTATCAAGCTCTGTGTCAAGATAATGGTTAACTAGAAGCGTGTCAGAAAAGTGGTGATTGTTTGGGAAGGTTATTTGAGATTATGATCTCAAAACTTACTGCTGAACTTCTGTTCATTTTCAACATTCAAAAGTAAAACAATGCATGAAAGTAGAGGCAAAATTGGATGATTCACATGGGGGAGAAAATGAGTGCATATTTTGAAGCTCACCTTGAAGTTAAATTTTATTTAGTGTGAAATACCAAAATTTCAATTGGTGGCTGCATGGAGTTGTTTTAGATTTTTTTAAATTGTTCTAAATCTGATCATAGCACTTTTTTCCTACCAGAATTTCCTTTTGCTGCTTAAGCTCAAAATACACCAATTATTTCTGACCTCCCATTTTCATTTGTGTTAGTTTCTCTCCAAAATCTAGCTGAAGTGGCTATTTATGATTTGCAGTCCTAGGTAATACATACATCATACCCTTCAGTATCTTGCTGAAGTGGCTGTTGTTTGTGTTAGCTTTGGCCATGAGAGTCCAGTGTTATTGACCGCCAATGTGTGAAGCTATGCAGCCAGCCCAAAGTAAATTTACTAGTTTGCTAAGACCACCACCAAGAAGATCTATTCTCACTGGGCAGGTGGCTTTAATAAATCCAGTACATTTCTCTGGGTTGGTAGCAGCTGTGTGACTATCTTGAGTCATCAGCATGAAAGCCCAATGTAAAATCAACTTTAGAAATTCTGGGCGCAGAATTCACTCTCCACTCTCTATTTCAGAGAATCTTGTCTTTTTCAAAAGCTCTTTCAGTCCTTTTCAAGATATTGGCTCCTGTTGAAAATCCTACTGCCACCACAGCTGAACCCAATTTTGTTCTCAATCAAGTAGGTTTCTAATGGCAGTTTTAATTGCGAACATGTTGACTGTGGCTGTGTGTATTGAGGTCAAACTTGCATTTGGAAAGCACAAAAGCAAAGTACTGCAGGTCTGGATGTTTAAACAGCAAAAGTTAGAAATATTAAGCAAGTCACAGAGCTAACATTGACCTTTCAACAGAACTGGGACAAGTTATTGGTACGTACTCCTTTTGTCTGTGTTCCATTAATTGTTTTTTGTTATTTAATGCTTACTGTCCTACTGTTTTGTTCTTTTACCACCTTTCCCACTTGCTTCATTTCTAACTTTCCCACTTCTAAAGACTTAAAAGGTCTGATGTGAGATCACCACTGACATCCACAAAACTGGCAGATAATGTTGTCGTCATTAGAACCTTTGCAACTGTGCCGTCTCTGGCTGTTTTCTGTGTATGTTGGATATTACTGGTCTACCATCAACAGTAAAACTAAACACTCTGAACCCTTTCTTCTGAAGAACGGTGACTCAACCTGAAATGTTAATTCTGATTTCTTGTACAGATGCCACCAGACTTGCTGAGCTTTTCCAGCAATTTCTCTTTTGTTTCTGATTCACAGTTCTTTTGGTTTTTACTCTGAACCATATTTCATTGTTAGTAATGCAGAAGCTTATTCCATTTCTTTTCTTAAGATGTCCTTGTATTGTTTGTGCTAACCACCTTGATTTCATTTACCCTGAGATAGTTCCCTGTAGATTATCTGCTTTGGGATTCTGTTTTTGCCAGTATGGGAGACATGGTCTGTACTTTCTGAAGTGTTTTCTCCATGCGGTTGAGCCATCACAATGCGAGACCTTATTTATAATTTTGTTCTGCCATTGAATTCTTGTTTTGGACTTTGTTTAATGGGAACATTCCAGAGTTGCTGATTGCTGATCTAGGATGCTGCATTAAAGAGGCAAAGAGTCATACAGCACGGAAACAGACCCTTTGGTCCAACCAGTCCATGCCGAACATAATCCCAAACTAAACTAGTCCCGCCTGCCTGCTCCTATCCAAGTCTCTTTTAAACATTGTAATTGTACCTGCGTCCACCATCTCCTCAGGAAGTTCATTCCACATGCGGACCACCCTTTGTGTAAAAACATTTGACTCTTAAAAACTTTTTAAAAATCCCTCTCCTCTTGCCTTAAAAACATGCACCCAAGTCTTGAAATTCTCCATCTTAGGGAAAAGACAATTACCATCGACTCTATCTGTACCGCTCATTATTTTATAAACTTCTATCAGGTCGCCTCTCAACCTCCTATGCTCCAGTGAAAAAAGTCCAGCCTTTCTTTATAATTCAAATCATTCATACCCAGCAACGTCCTGTTAAATCTTTTCTAAATCCTCTCCAGCTTGATAATATCCTTTCTATAATTGGGTGACCAGTCTTTGTGGGTTTTTTATATTCTATCTGATCTTCTGACCTACCTCCTCTCTCTTGCATAATTGTCTTTTTTTAAGATTTGTACTGTCTTCAACTTTTCGTTAACCATGGATGGCGGGTCTAACTCTAAGAACTTTTCTTACGTGCTGGAATATATCAATTCAGCACTTTCTGAAATATCCCCTTAAACTTTTGCCATGGCATCTCTATTGACCTATTAATCTAAGTTGCCCGTTCTGTATTCTTACATGATGGTTAGAACGTACGGAAGTAGGCCATTTGGTTTTGAGTGATCTGTGCCATCCCCTGACATAAGTACAAGTTTATGAGGTCATCGCTATAGCCTCATTGAAAAATGATGGACAGTTCATTTAGAGAAAAAGTGCCTTAAACATTTGTGAATAAGTTCAACTCAAAAAATGTTTTTAATGCTTTGCAGATCCTCCTATCGTACAGCAATTGCGAAGAACATATCGCTACTTCAAAGATTACAGGCAGGTGGGTGTATCCAGAATATGCAGTATGCACAGCATATCGTTCTGCTGTCATAGAGTCATAAAGATCATGCAGTGTGTCATGGTACACCTATTCATTGACTTGTAGGTCGGTATAAAGTGTCTCCATGATGAGGTATCCTTCTGTCCAAATCAACTGGCAAGTTTCTAATGCCACAAGCCCATATCCATAAAAATGGTGGGAAGCTGTTGTTCAGTTGCAAACATTTGATAGATTGAGACTTGACATGTGACAGGTTACCACAGAAGTTGGGCACACTGGTCTCAACTTCCATGTTACCACATGCTGCAAACTTTTGTCAAAGCTCTTCATCTCCTATCCAATTGATGAATTTAGCAAACTACTGCATTCACTGAGGTAATAAGTGATCGTTAATCAGTTCTCACTTTCAACCCATGTAGTACAATTGGATCTTGGTGTTCTGAATTTCTGGGGAATTAAAACTTATTGGAAGCTGTTTTGCCAGTTGATCTGTTTCTTGTGATCTGTATCTGAGAGTCTGTTATGGTATGCAGTCGTCAAAACCAGCAATAACATTTTCTTTTGTTGCTGGATGTTGTCGCATTTTGGTAGGTATGCATTGGGATAGGGAGTGGAATCTGTGAAAATGTTAAAATGAATGCTTCATTAATGCAGTGTAACCAATGCCACTGATAATAAAGTTGAAGTGAACCAGGTGATGCTGATATTGGGGCTTCCCTGAAGTTTTGGTTGAAAGGAAATGCATTTAACCTCAGATATGTAAACCACATACTGACCAGTAGACTGGGCTGAAAACTAGGCCTAAAAATGCACAAAATAGTATCCCTGCCATCCAAATCTGAGCAGTTGCTGCTGGAGGCAAAGAGCAGAACCAGCTGACTGCCACGTTCTTGCTTCACCTCCACAATTAATGGAATATTAAGATTACTTGTGTTGGCATTGGTGGATATTAAGATCTTGCTGTGCTTGGTTGACCTTCGGTATATGTTGAGGTTCAGGTGTGTAGTAATCCCCTGGCAGCTGGGGCTAGACTTGCATGCAACAGATTTGTGAATGCAACAATAGAAAACCAGTAGCACTGAGGTTGTCATCAATAGGTGGGTGGGAAGCTCTGAAAAGAAATCTTCCTTTCCCTGCCACTTTAGACTGATCAAAGTATTTTTTTTTTTTACAAATTTGCCCTTGTAATATAAGCTGTTGCATGTTTCTTTGATCTGATCCTTTTCTTTTATTCCTTTCTTTCCCCAGATGATAATTGAGCCCACCAGTCAGAAGTTGTTGCCAGACCCCCTTAAAGAGCCATATTACCAGCCACCGTATACTGTTGTGTTAGAGCTAACAGATGTGCTTTTGCACCCAGAGTGGTCGGTAAGTCTCTCTACACCTGGTCATACAGCGCCTCTTGGTAGTGTTCACCGCAGTGAATGCATTTGCAACAAACAGTGGATTTGACAAGATACGTTAAAGGAGAAGGGAAGTCCAAGGATAATATTTCTGTTGAAAGTATTCCTTTATTCCCGTTTTTTTTTTAAGAACTTTTCTAGTTTAGTTTTAAACCATTGTCGCTGAAACGTTTTATCTGGTCATTTACCTAATTGTTTCTTTGTTTATTTTTGAGGACTTGAGTCACAAATTGGCTCTGTACTACCTAACATTGTAGTGGTAGTCTGTACTTCACAAATTCTTTCTGGCTCCTGATATTCTGAAAAGTACCAAGTTATTTCCTTAAAAGTTGATTTGAATTTTTTTTACATACATGGAAACTATTTCAGATCACAAGAGAATACCTATATCTTACAACTTTCCTTTTTGCTAATTCTGTTTCTGCCCTGCCTTGAGGCATTACTTCATATTGAGGTGTCTCAGTCACTGCCTCCACTATCCTTGCTTTGCCAAAATTCTCATTCTTTGTGTATTAAGCCAATCGTTTTGCATGTTAGTAGCCTTCTGTTGGCTCTTGGGTACATCTATGTGGAGTCTGCTCTGAACTCTCAACCAGTGGCACATGTGAAATGTTTCCATGTTTTGGAGTAGGAAGCAAGGCTGCTTTTATCTGTCTCCTGCACCTACAGAGGCCTTGAGAACAATTTACCAGGCCCAACTTCCAACCAGTGTTAAACTCTGACTTGCTTGTCGACATGGATGATGCAGTTGCTACTCCTTGAGTTAGTGCACTTAAGTGTTTCATTGTATCTGATGAAACTCACACCTGCTGAGTAGGCAGTCCCTTGTAATGTGAACACCTGAATACAGAGCAGGTGGTTGAAAGGAGCTGAGAACTCCCCATATGGTATTCCTCAGAGCAGAGAGACTGCAGTGATATGTATTACACTGTCTTTCCGCTATGTAAAGATCTAATGAAAGCATTTGCCCCTGGGTGAAATGAGTTTTTTTTTCTTTATTATTTAATGTTGCTGAAAATGCATCCTTATTGTGTTGCCTTTGTATGGACAGTTTAAAAATTATTGTAGTTTCGGTCCATTGCTTTTCAGAAATGTCGTGAGCCATGTGGAGCCATTCCATCTGAGTACATTGCACCACTTGCCTTTGGGGTTCAAATTGGATCTGTTCACACAGCAAGGCTCCACTTCAAAGGGTTGACTTGTATAGTCTTTTTGTATGTTAAATGCAAAGGGATAATTTTCTTAAAATGTAGTCCACCTTATCTCACCTTCCAGTGTTTCACCTACTGTTTATACCACTTGGATTTTATTTCCCTTGATTTATTTAAAACTTGACGAATCTGGATATCGAGAGATAAGACATCTGATAAGGAATTTTGTGACTTTATAAGATGATAAAGTGAGAACTCCAAAATATCGCTGTGACATTGCAGTCCACCTTGGCTGGTTGTGTTCCATAAACTCTGGTCAAAGCTGTGCAATGGTGCTTTGTGTGTTGATTGTCTATGCAAAAGATGTCTAAGCTGTGGCTCTTGTGCCCAAGCACTTCAGTCTTTGAAGGCAAAGCTGTTTGTTTATTTTTGCATTTGTCGTTTTTTCTGTCATGCTTCGCATTTGTCCCATTTGAATTTCATGCCTAAACAGTCAAGAAAGGAAAGATAGCTTTGTAGTCTACTAGATGGGCGATTTTGATCGGCAAATCAAGACTTGGTATCTGCGTCTTGAAGAAAATGCAGATTAATAGCAATTTGAATTTAGATGTCATGTTTGGCAATCAAGGAATAGAATTCCTACACTGTGCAATCAGTCCATTCAGCACATCGACACTGACTCTCCGAAGAGCATTTCATTCAGTTGCACCCCTCTACCCTATCTCTGTAACCCTATATTTCCCATGGCTAATCCACTTAGCCTGCACATCCCTGGACACTATGGGCAATGTAGCATGGTCAATCCACCTAATTTGCACATCTTTGGACTTTGGGAGGAAACACACCCAGGCACAGGGAGAATGTGCAAACTCCACACAGTCACCCAAGGCTGGAATTGGACCTGGGTCGCTGGCTCTATGAAACAGCAGTGCTTACGGTGAAACACAGCATAATGAAATGCACCAAGTGACCCATAAAAACAAAGCTTGATTGCTTCTAGTCTTTATCTACATTTGTTCCCTGTCATCAGCTAGCCTGTGTAATCATGCCGCACTTTAACAATATCCCTTGAATCTTACTTTTGTGTTGCCGAATCTAGATCATTCGAGACAGCTGTTGCCTTCAGAGGTAACTATTGCTACAAATACTCTACGCAAGTAACAAGATAACCTGTTTTAGTGATACTGATTTAAGGGATGAATATTGGCTTGGGCACCAGTGTATTCCCTTATTTTCAGTTGAGATATTTTACTTCCGCTGGATTGGAGAGACAGTCCTTGGTTTTAATGTCCCTTGCAAAAGACTGCAGTTCTGACACTGCAACACTCCCTCAGCTTTGATCTGAAGATTAATTTCAATTGCTTCTCTACTGTCTAGATTGATCGATCTTCAGACTTCAAAGAGTGCTAGCATTGAGCCAAAATACTAAGCGTTTTATTGATGATTTTTAATTGACTCACTCTGTCCCTTATCTTTTTTTTAAGTTAGTCACAGGTTGGAGATTTAAGAAAAGGCCAGGAATAGACTACCTTTTCCAGCAGTTGGCACCATTGTATGAAATTGTTATCTTCACCACCGAAACGGGCATGGTGAGTTTTGTTTATCTGCTGATTTTGCATCATATGTTTCAATATACATGAAGATGTCTTCATGTTGATTTTTTTTTTCTCCTTTCATCTTGTTCACATGGATCAGCCAGTGTGTAAGTGAGCAAAGAAAAGCAAGGTACCAGGAGCAGTCTGAAATCCCCGAATGAGCTGCTATCACCTGGAATGTGAATTAGTTAGGAAAGGTGAACTACTGGATTTGCTTTAAAGGGAACCAGTTGCTATTCAAAACTGTAAAGTAACCACGTTATTGTAATTTCTAATTTCTGAATAGCATAGTTGCAAAATATATATAATTGCGATACTGGATGTAGCCAGTCTGCTAAATCTTAATTTGATTACAGTTATGTGATTGTTTCTTTTAGAACATGATATAATTAAATTTAACTATAAATACTTCAAAATTCAAACTCTTTGAGACACTAATTTGCTGGGCTTTGCAACTCTTAAATATGCAGTAGTGAGTGTGTTTACATTTTAACAGCTGCAATTAACAGCAAGTGAGCAGTTTCAGGTATATCTTGGCCATGACAAGTGGTTGAGGCCAAGACCTTGCTTTCGAGAAGGAGTTTGATAGAATTCTAAGGGATAATGGGATTATAGGGTATGGGGAGAGAGCAGAATCAGAGTGCTGACTTGGATGATCAGCCTGATCACATTGAATGGCAGAGCTAGCTCGAAGTGCCAAAGGGCCTAATCCAGCTCCTATTTTCTGTGTTTCAACAATTATAATTATAAGTACAAGTGTTCAAATTCATTTCCCACCTTTGGCAGAGTCTCATTGGCTCTACTACTAGATTCATAAGCTCCTCTTTAGCCTGGCATTTGAATAGGATAGGTGGTAGGTAAATATGAAGTGGGAAGAAGCAGCATCCGAACCCAAAACAGAAATTTCTGGAAGAGCTCAGCCGGTCTGGCAGCATCTGTGTAGAGAAAACGGAATTAACATTTTGCGTCTTAGTCACATAGATGTACAGCACGGAAACAGACTCTTCAGTCCAACTCATCCATGCCGACCAGATATTCCAACCTAATCTAGTCCCACTTGCCAACGCCCAGCCCATATCCCTCCAAACCCTTCCAATTCATTATATCCATCCAGATGCCTTTGAAATGTTGCACCCTTCATCAGAACTTAGAAACAAAGACAGAAATTGCTCAAAAAACTGATTTCTAGCATCTGCAGCTCTTTTTCTTGGTTTGAAAGTACCATCAGATCAGTGCAGAGCCATTGTCCTCCCAAAGAGTACTGCAGTCTCTTAAATATAGCCATGTAATACAAGCCTATTTGCTTAAGATAATTCGAGTAGACAGTCAGATAATTTAAAAATCTGTTGATAATGTGCTTTGGGCATTGATGTTGAAAATGATATCGCAGTGTTCCATGCAGTTGATGAGACAGGAACAAAGGCTGGGTGTGCTATATGAGGAAAGTTTACTTTAAATTGGAATTAAACCATCAGGGTAAAAGTGAGGACTGCAGGTGTTGGGGATTAGAGTCGAGAGTATGGTGCTAGAAAAGGACAGCAGGTCAGGCAGCTTCGGAGGAACAGGAGAATCGACGTTTCGGGCAAAATGCCTTCACCAGAAATGAGGCTCTGACCCTTCTCCCATTTTCTCATCACCCCCTCTGCTCACAACCTTATTCCTGGTGAAGGGCTTTTGCCCGAAACGTCGATTCTTCTGCTCAGATGTTGCCTGACCTGCTCTGCTTTTCCAGCACCACAAACTTGAATTAAATCATCAGCAACAGCTGTCTCACTATTCAAGGATGGGACTTATTTAGGTTTGTGAGTTTCTGCCTTGGATCTACAAGTGACTGAATAGGCTGATTCTCAACCTACAGATCTTTGAGCATATAGGGCATAGTGTTCCATGAGGTAATGGGAATACAGGACTTGCTGTGTTTTCTTTCTGGCAATTTGAAAGTTGAAGAAACAGGACCTGGTGAAAGAAATGGTTTTTAGCCGTCCAGACAGTATCCTGTCTTCTCGTAGTTAAGTTTGAGGACTTTTGCCTGAATGCTTCTTGATCTAACTGCAAATCTGACTTCAAGAAGGGCACTAGTGTTTGTTCAATGAACCTCCCATTGAATTTGGAATACATGGCAGATGCTCTTCAATCTCAGTCACCTTTATGCTCAAACTAAATTAACCGCCTTGAATGATTTCCAGTTCATAGGTGACTGTAGCTTTGTTTCTTCCAATCAGCATTAAATTTGCAAGCCACTCTTGATTTCTTCAACTCGAGATATAAGAAACTGTGCCTGTCCTTAAATGTTGCCAAAACAAAATCTCTCATTGACCCATGTTTGGTCAGCCAAATATTTGACTTCCTAAACATGCTGAAAGGGAGAATCAAAACTATATTGAGCATCTCTCATAACCTGGCAGTCAGTGCTGTCAAAAGGCCATCATTGAGAATGAGATCCAAAGCTGGAACTGCTGTGCCAGCTCAGCCTTCTACAAACCGTGTCATCAAGTGTTTGACAACAAAGGCCTCTGCAAGTCCTCAATAACCCTACTGTACAGAGCAGTTGTCATCATCATATTCCTGGACTGTGTAACAGCATCATGTAAGAGTGCTAGAGAAATTCGTCAGCCATGCTTGTTAGTTAATGAGAGCTAAATTTGAAAGAGTAAAGGCTGGCAACTGTGTTCTAAAGACACTTCCACTTAGTTTTTCACAGCAGGTTTCAATGTAGTTAAGAACTAATTCCACCCAGCTATTCACCCTTTTACCATCAGTCACTGAGAGAAGACAATGAGTCAATTTTTAATTAGACACAGCCCTGCTTATGCCTGAATTTTGTTGAGTTCCACTTTAGCATCCATGTAGCACATTGTCAGCTGATTATATATATTACATTTAAACCATAAAGGAGAATTAATGACCAGGTTTGGTGCATTGGATGGTAAGGAACTAGTATTAAGTTAGTGAGCATGTTTAAGAGCAAATGAAATTAAGTTTTAGACGAGGGTTTGGCAAATGGGAGCCTAACAGAATGGTGGAGAAGTGCTTATCAAAGTAACAGAATAATTTCAGTATCAGTGGGGAGGGAGGAGTGGGGAATGTGAAGGTGTTAATAATGGATTTGATATGAACATGAAGCTCAGATCTGGGTTAAACAGGATTTTATTTGGTCTGGTTCAACCGAAGTGATACTGGTACTTGTAAATCAGTGCAGCTTATTATTGTTATACCAAACTGTTTCTCATTTTTATTTTTTCTCTCCATTTCCCTTATGTAAGTGTATCTTGTTTTTCTTGGATCTTTTCCCCTTTGTCCTTCAGCTGATTTCTTTTTATTTCTCGCAAATCCCTTCTCCCTCCTGTTGTCTTCATTAATTCTTTGCAAGCCAGAAGAATGCTGCTAGGTGACAGTATTTTTTTTTTAAGAGACATGATGCCACACCAGTGTTTAGAAAATCCCTGCCTAATAAAACATGAGATTTGGAAAAAAAACTCTGTTGCAACAGATTCAGTTTCACATGAGGCAGCTAAATTTCAACAATGTTCTTTCGAGCATGATTTGAAACTAGGTGAAGCAAATCAGATATACTTGTTCTGGAATAGATAATGATGAATGTGGATAGGTACCTGCCCGGCAGGTTTCTGCCTGTCTGTACAGCAAGACAGGTTTCTTTGCTAATTGCCTCCTGCTTATCTCACTACTAAATTACAGCACGCAAGCAGAGTCTACATAATTATTGCAGCACAAAATATTTTTTACTCTGTATTTCCCATCTGTTTAATAGTTCCAACAATAGTTGTTGATTTGAAGTCGTTGTTATTCAGAATGCAGTTTAAAAACATGATTTTAATTATCATAGCATCATTGAGGTTTGCAGCACAAAAGTTCCCTCTGATCCATCGAACCTGTGCCATTCAAAAACAACCACCTAACTATTCTAGTCCTATTTTCCAACAGTGGCACATAGCCTTGTATGCCTTGGCATCCCATGTGGACATCTAAGTAAATTTTGAGGATTTCTGCCACACTTATCCCAAATCCTTTCTTAACAAATTTATCTACTTATTCTGTTACCTTAAGGGACCAGTGGCCATGCACCCTGTGGTCCCTCTGATACTCCGTGCTTTCTAGGATCCTACTATTTGGGGCAGCAAGGTGGTTCAGTGGTTAGCACTGCTGTCTCACACAATCTTTGGATTGTGAGAGTGAAATCGGAGCACCCGGAGGAAACCCACGCAGACATGGGGAGAATGTGCAAGTTCCACACAGACAGTCATCCAAGGCTGGAATCGAACCCAAGTCCCTGGTGTTGTGAGGCAGCAGTGTTAACCACTGAGCCACCATGCCACCCTAAAGAAACTATCTCTGACATCTGTCCTATATCTATCATCCCTCAATTTAAAGCAATGTCCCCTCATGGTAGCCATAGCCAAACAAGGAAAAAGGCTCTCACTGTCCAACCTATCCAACCCTCTGATTATCTTATGTCTCAATTAAGTCACCTCTCAACCACCACCTCTCCAACAAAAACAGCCTCACGTCCCTCAGCCTTTCCTCGCGAGACCTTCCCTCCATTCCAGGCAGCCGTCTAGTAAATCTCCTCTGAATCCTTTCCAAAGCTTCCACACCACTCCTATAATGATGTGACCAGAATTGTATGCAATACTCCAAGTGTGGCCGCACCGGAGTTTTGTACAGCTGCAGCATGACCTCATGGTTCCGAAACTCAATTCCTCTACCAATGAAAGCTAACACACTATATGCCTTCTTAACAACTCCATCAAATTGGGTGGCACCTTTCAAGGATCTGTGTACCTGGACACTGAGATCTCTCTGCTCATGCACACTACTAAGAATCTTAACATTAGCCCAGTACTCTGCATTCCTGTAACTCCTTCCAAAGTGAATCACCTCACACTTTTCCACATTAAACTCCATTTGCCACCTCTCAGCCGAGCTCTGCAGCTTATCTTTGTCCCTCTGTTACCTACAACATCCTTTGTCACTATCCAAAACTCTACCAACCTTAGTGTCATCCGCAAATTTACTATCATGGAGAACCTTATCAAACGCCTTACTGAAATCTATATACACAACATCAACCACTTTACCCTCATCCACCTGTTTGGTCACCTTCTCAAAGAACTCGTAGTCACAGGTGAGGTGCTTGAAGACTGGAGGTTGGCTAACGTGATGTCACTGTTTAAGAAAGCTGCTAAGGACAATCCAGGGAACTATAGACCAGTGAGTCTGACGACGGTGGTAGGCAAGCTGTTGGACAGAATCCTGAGGGACAGGATGTACGTGTATTTGAAAAGGCAAGGACTGATTAGAGATAGTCAACATGGCTTTGTGCGTGGGCAATCATGTCTCACAAACTTGATTGAATTTTTTTTGAAGAAGTAACAAACAGGATTGATGAGGGCAGAGCAGTAGATGTGATCTGTATGGACTTCATTAAGGCATTCGACAAGGCTCTCCATAAGAGACTGGTTAGCAAGGTTAGATCTCACCATTTGGATACGGAACTGGCTCAAAGGTAGAAGAGAGAAGGTGGTAGAGGAGGGTTGTTTTTCAGACTAGAGACCTGTGACCAGTGGAGTTCCACAAGGATCGGTGCTGAGTCAACTACCTTTCGTCATTTATATAAATGATTTGGATGTGAGCAGAAGAGGTATAGTTAGTAAGTTTGCAGATAACGCCAAAATTAGAGGTGTAGTGGACAGCGAAGAGGGTTACCTCGGACTACAGTGGGATCTCGATCAGATGAGTCAATGGGCTGAGAAGTGGCAGATGGAGTTTAATTTAGATAAATGCGAGGTGCTGCATTTTGGGAAAGCAAATCTTAGCAGGACTTATACGTTGAATGGTAAGAATCTAGGAAGTGTTGCTGAACAAAGAGACCTTGGAGTGCAGGTTCATAGCTCCTTGAAAGTGGAGTCGCAGGGAGATAGGATAGTGAAGAAGGCATTTGGTATGCTTTCCTTTATTGGTCAGAGTATTGAGTACAGGAGTTAGGAGGTCATGTTCCAGCTGTACAGGACATTGGTTAGGCCTCTTTTGCAATATTGCGTGAAATTATGGTCTCCTTCCTATCGAAAGGATGTTGTGAAACTTGAAAGGGTCAGAAAAGATTTGCAAAGATGTTGCCAGAGTAGAGGATTTGAGCTATAGGGAGAGGTTGAATAGGCTGGGGCTGTTTTCCCAGGAATGTCAGATGCTGACGGGTGACCTTATAGAGGTTTATAAAATCATGAGGGGCATGGATAGGATGTCTCTTCCCTGGGGGGGGCGGGTCCAGAACTAAAGGGCATAAGTTTAGGGTAAGAGGAGAAAGATGGAAAAGAGATCTAAGGGGCAACTTTTGCACAGAGGGTGGTTCGGGTGTGGAATGAGCTGCCAGAGTAAGTGGTGGAGGCTGGTACAATTGCAACATTTAAGAGGCATTTGGATGGGTATATGAATAGGAAAGGTTTGGAGGGATATGGGCCAGGTGCTGGCAGGTGGGACTAGATTGGGTTGGGAAATCTGGTCAGCATGGATGAGTTGGACCAAAGGGTCTGTTTCCATGCTGTACATCTCTATTACTCTATAACTCAATAAGGTTTGTGAGGCACAACCTACCCTTCACAAAACCATGTTGACTATCCCTAATCAACTCATTCCTTTCCAAATGATTAAAAATCCTATCTCTTATAACCCTTTCAAACACTTTATCCACAACTAAAGTAAGGCTCATTGGTCTATAATTACCAGGGTTGTCTCTATTCCCCTCCTTGAACAAGGAAACTGCATTCCTATTCCTGTAAATAATAACGGCATAAAGATCAAAGCCAAAGGCTCGGCAAACTGTAGGGATTCTATGAAATGGGAAAGTTTTAAATGTTTTCACTGGTCGAAAATTTTTAGTAACCAGAGAACACAGACTAAAGATTTAACCAGACAGAAAGATTAGTTTTTTCTTCTGTAATATGCTGTGATGCTCAGAGTACACTTCCTGAAAGGGTTTTGGAAAGATTCAAAAGTAATATTTTGAAGAGAGAATTAAAGATGTGCTTAAAGGAAAGAACTTTGCAGGGCCATTGGTGAAGATCAGGGGAAATATGCCTAATTGGTATAACAACCTCCTGTGTTTTCTGATGCTAATATTGCTACTACAGTACAAATTCTGTTTGTGTCCCTTAATTTCAGACTGCAAAAATTGGATCTCCAAAGATCCAGGAGTGGCAGCTCTCCAATTGGTGGGAACAGTGGCATCAAACTAGCCGGATGCATCCTTTGGGGTCACCTGTATCTTTTGTTAGATAGCTTAGTAATATCTTTGAACACTCTATTGTGGCCCCAGCTGCAAAGTCATGGGTTTTGCATAGCCGGCAATATAAACTGTGTGTCTTTATTGAGGTGTATGACTTGAAAACCACCTTCCTATTTGCTGCCATTGGCAAATCCCAGCAAGTTCGTTTCTTGATTGCTGTTGGTTGCAAACCACTAGCACCAGCTTCGTTTGATTCAAAACTATTTGTGTGTGATTTCAGTTAGCACAAACTGGAATCTATCTTCATGGCAGTGCCTGACAGCTCTCTGTTTTTCTCTTACAGACGGCATATCCACTTATTGACAGCGTAGATCCACATGGATTCATAATGTATCGTTTGTTCAGGGATGCCACACGGTATATGGAAGGTCACCATGTCAAGGTAGTTTTGCCTTTTTCACTTTTGTACTAATACAGTTGGGTCTTTGCAACATGATGGTACAATACTCTAAAAGGTTTGATTGTAAAACATTTAATTTGTCAGTGAACAATCATGACCACCTTGGCATGAGTCATACTGAGCAATTCAGTTGTAGAGTGCTTAAACTGGTGATGGAAAACTAGTTATTTCCAATTCTCCCTTCAACTCAAATAAAGGAATTTTCAGCTTTTTGCAGTGAGGTCTGTTGATTATATTGACTGAGACGAAGAGGTTATGGACTCTTTTACTGGCAGTTAATATGAGAACCAAAACATGACGGAGCAGGGTTTTGGCGTGAATTGGGCTGTTTTGTTAGATAGTTACCATTTTATATAAAGTAGATTTTATGCCTTCCTTTCAAAGTGTCTCCTGAAAGAAGTTAAAATGGTGGAAGTTTCAGGATAAGAGACTCTCGATGCTGGAAATCTAAAAGAGAAGTGGGAAGTGCTCAAATGGTCCAAAATATTCTGATAAGAAAGAAACAGTTGAGGTTTCACATTGCAATTCTGATGGAAGATTGCAATGGTGGATCTGAAATCTTCACTGTTTCTCCCTCCAAAAAGTTCTGTCAGACCTACTAAATACTCCAGCAGTTCCAAAATCACAGGTATACTCACCAGGAAGTGAATGCCTAAGGAAGCTGTCAAAGACCTGAAACGTTGTGAAGACATTGCTTACATGCTTGATGCCAGAGAAGTGTTGCTTATTTTCTCTCAGCTGAAGTTTCAACTCTGTTAATTTTAAAGACTGCACACTGGTTAGAGATTCTCATGAAGTCATTTCGGCAAATGTGCTTTGCTTTCCTGTTGCTGACACTCCACAGAGTGACCGTCTCTAATTCTCTTACCCTGTTAGCTTGATCATCATGTGTCATTCTGTCAATGTTCAGAGCTCAGTGAATTGAAGAAACCGAGATACCAAATACCTTAGGCAGGGAGTTTTCTGCCATCTCCTTCTGTTTACGATGCTCAGTCAGAAGCTTTTAGCCAAAAAGCAGATTTGTAAAGAGTATTTCTATAGGTCTCTGATCTGGCTGTTTATCAGGAGTGGAAAATAGACACCAGGTTAGCTGCAGTCACAAACTATGTTCACTTGACTGGGGAACTGGGGTCCAGCAAAGGTTGGCACCTTCAGGTAAGGTAGTGACTAAACTGCAAAACAAAATCTTTAATGTTTCAGACATACACAAGTCTGTAACGGGTTAAAGCCCACAGCAAAGCTCTGTATCCCATCTGTCTGATGCGTCTGCCATCAATTCCACAGTACCTGCAGCATAATATTTACAAAGCAAAGGTTTATCAAGGGGCAGCATGCGATGGTTTGTGAATTGCCCTATGCTCTGTAATCTGAGCTCCTCTGAAATGACCATGCCTACAATAGTATGTGTGGCCTGCATTACTGCAAGCCTTCTGCCTCGCCTCCCACCTCCCATCTGTTGTTCCATGGCACCCAGGGAGTCTTTCGGAGCACACACCATCCCCTTGGGCCTCCTGAAAAAGACTGGGGTTTGCCGAAAGCAGCAGCAATGACAGACCTGCTGTGCAGTTAAGATTACGATAGTTTAAAGGCTGCTGGTGCTGTAACCACAGTGTTAGAGACTGATTCCCCAAAGGGCCTTTTTATTTCCAGATGAAAGACATGGGTAGCTATAGCCACAAGTGCTTAATTGCATATCAGTGTCTCTGTAGTACGAGCGTTTGTGGCATTTTAGAAAATTATGTCAATGGTCCTAGTCTCTTGTTTGCCTCACTCCCTCAGTTTTTACTTTGGCTGTGCTAATGTTCTTAATGCAAGGCTTTTTTAAATCCTGACTCCATTCTTCAGTATTTTTGGTTCCTAGTTTTTCTTTTCTGTAATAAATGCATTACTTCTGTTCTCCGGGAAGGTTGAGAAACTTTTAGCTGTAATCCGGGTTAATTATTTGCCTTCGTTCTGACTTCATCTTCTGGATTACAATGTTTGTTTAAGGTCCAACTCTAATTATAATACTCTGGGGAAGGGTGGGGTGGGGAGCGGAGGGGCGGAGAGTGGATGCAGATGCATGCGTGATAAAGCTGTGGTGTAAAACCTAAGTTTGCCCAAAATGAGCCTGTTCATCTAAATGTAAATTATAATACCAGCAGTTGATCCTGATCATTTAATGTGTGGAAAATTGATACGGAGTCGGGTAGAGAAACGCTTTCTCTGTGGGTTCCTTCATCCTTTATGCTGCCTTTTTCTTGTAATAGTAATGTGGGCATTGCCATGTTTTGGTATCATGTAACATTGTCTTTTAATAGATAACATGGGCAGTGAATATTGGCAGACTAACCAGAAAGATCACAACGGAGCATCATTTTTATTCCTTCTCATTACCTGCTTTTGCAACAGAATCGTCAAATAACAATCTGGGACAAGAACCTTGGTTGATTACGTTGCCCCAAGTGAGATCAACTAATTTCATAGAATCACAGAATGATTATAACACAGGAGACCGTTCAATCCATTGGACTACACTCCTGGAATACAGGGAGAACTAGCCATTTGGATACAGAACTGGCTCAAAGGTAGAAGACAGAGAGGGTGGTGGTGGAGGGTTGTTTTTCAGACTCTGGAGGCCTGTGACCAGTGGAGCGCAGCAAGAATCGGTGCTGGGCCCTCTACTTTGTCATTTACATAAATGATTTGGATGCGAGCATAAGAGGTACAGTTAGTAAGTTTGCAGATGACAGCGAAGAGGGTTACCTCCGATTACAACAAGATCCTGACCAGATGGGCCAATGGGCTGAGAAGTGGCAGATGGAGCTTAATTCAGATAAAATGCGAGGTGCTGCATTTTGGGAAAGCAAATCTTAGCAGGACTTATACACTTAATGGTAAGGTCCTAGGGAGTGTTGCTGAACAAAGAGACCTTGGAGTGCAGGTTCATAGCTCCTTGAAAGTGGAGTCGCATGCAGATAGGATAGTGAAGGCGGCATTTGGTATGCTTTCTTTTATTGGTCAGAGTATTGAGTTGGGAGGTCATGTTGCGGCTGTACAGGACATTGGTTAGGCTGCTGTTGGAATATTGCGTGCAATTCTGGTCTTCTTCCTATCGGAAAGACATTGTGAAACTTGAAAGGGTTCAGAAAAGATTTACAAGGATGTTGCCAGGGTTGGAGGATTTGAGCTATAGGGAGAGGCTGGGGCTGTTTTCCCTGGAGCGAGGGAGGGTGAGGGGTGACCTTGTAGAGGTTTATTAAATCATGAGGGGCATGGATAGGATAAATAGACAAAGGCTTTTCCCTGGCTTGGGGGAGTTCAGAACTAGAGGGCGTAGGTTTAGGTGAGAGGGAAAAGATATAAAAGAGACCTAAGGGGCAACTTTTTCACACATCTGTGTCCAAATGGCTAGTTCTCCCTGTATTCCATGAGATCTTGCTAACCAGTCTCCCATGGGGGACCTTGCCAAATGTCTTACTGGAGTCCATATAGATCACATCTACTGATCTGCCCTCATCAATCCTCTTTGTTACTTCAAAAAAGTCAATCAAGTTTGTGAGACATGATTTCCCATGCAGAAAGCCATGATGACTATCCCATATCAGTCCTTGCCTTTCCAAATACATGTACATCCTGTCCCTCAGGATTCCCTCCAACAACTTGCCCACCGCTGACGTCAGGCTCACTGGTCTGTCGTTCCCTGGCTTGTCCTAACCATCCTTCTTAAACAGTGGCATCACATTAGCCAACCTCCAGTCTTCCGGAGGTTGTGACTATTGATGATACAAATATCTCGGCAAGAGGCCCAGCAATCACTTCCCTAGCTTCTCACATAGTTCCAGGGTACACCTGATTAGGTCCTATGGATTTATCCACTTTTGTGTGTTTCAAGACATCCACCACTTCCTCGTCTATAATATGGACATTTTTCAAGAAGTCACCATCTGTTTCCCTACATTCCAAATCTTACATGTCCTTTTCACAGTAAATACTGATGCAACATACTCATTTAGTATCTCCCCCATCTCCTGTGGCTCCACACAAAGGCTGCCTTGTTGATCTTTGAGGGGCCCTATTCTCTCCCTAGTTATCCTTTTGTCCTTAATGTATTTGTAAAAACCCTTTGGATTTTCCTTAATGATATTTGCCAAAGCTATCTCATGTCCCCATTTTGCCCTCCTGATTTCCCTCTTAAGTATACTCCTACTTCCTTTATACTCTTCTAAGGATTCACTCGATCTATCCTGTCTATACTTGACATATGCTTCCTTCTTTTCCTTAACCAAACCCTCAATTTCTTTAGTCATCCAGCATTCCCTAAACTTACCAGCCTTTCCTTTCACCCTAATAGAAATATACTTTCTCTGGACTCTTGTTATCTCATTTCTGAAGGCTTCCCATTTTCTAGCCGTCCCTTTACCTGTGCACATCTGGCCCCAATTAGCTTTTGAAAGTTCTTGCATAATACCGTCAAAATTGGCCTTTCTCCAACTTAGAAGTTCAACTTTTCAATCTTTTTTTTTTCCTATCACTATTTTAAATCTAATAGAATTATGATCAGTGGACCCAAAGTGCTCCCCCATTGACACCTCAGTCACCTGCCCTGCCTTATTTCCCAAGGGTTGGTCATGTTTTGCACCTCCTCTAGTAGCTGTATCCACATACTGAATCAGAAAAATTGTCTTGTACGCACTTAACAAATTTCTCTCCATCTTAACCCTTAACACTATGGCAGTCCCAGTCTATGTTTGGAAAGTTAAAATCCCCTACCATAACCACCCTATTATTCTTACAGATAGCTGAGATTTCCTTTACAAATTTGTTTCTTAATTTCCCTCTATTAGGGGATCTATAATATAATTGCTGCTGATGTGGTCCCCTCTAAACGCAGACTCTGGTACCAGCTCGCAGAGCATCTGCGCTCTGTTTGCATGCTCCAACCCGACTTTCCAGTTGCCAGCCATTTTAATTCCCCCTCCCACCCACTCCCCCGGTGACATGTCCATCCTTGGACTCCTCCACTGTCAAAAGTGAGGCCAAATGTAAACGGGAGGATCAACACCTGATATTTCTGCCTTGGGAGCTTAGAGCCCAACGGCCTCAATATTTAGCTTCAAATTCCCAAATTCCTTCCACTCCAGCCTTATCCCCTGTCCACCCTGCCCTGCCCTGCCCATTTCCATCTTCCTACTCACCCATTCACTCTGCCCTTTTCACTGACTAATCCAAATACCCCCTCCCCCCACCCTTCCCCCAGCTACGCCCCTCTATTTACTTCTGGGCTCCCCTCCCCTGCCCAATGCTGATAAAGGGTTTCACCCCAAAACATTGACTTTCCTGCTCCTCTGATGCTGTCTGACCTGCTGTGCTTTTCTAGTCTCTTGTCTATTGATGTCAGGTCACTGACCACAATATCAAACATTTTGGTTAGCTATGGAAAATGGTAAGGAGAAATCTGGAGCAAAAACAATTAATTGTGGCAGAAAATGCACTGCCTTTGAAGAAACTGGGTGCAGTCATGATTTTCCATAACGGAGAAAAGTAGAGCTCCCTGGATGAAGGAAGTGATGGAGGGGAGAGTGAAACAGAGAAAAGGTTCATAAAATGACGTACAAAAATAGAGTAGCAGTCAGACATTCAATCCCTTGAGCCTGTGTCACCATTCAGTAAGACCCCAGCTGATCTGATGGTAACCTCAAATTCACTTCCTACCTATTCTGGATATTACATGCACCCTTGCTTAACAAGAATCGATCTATCTCTGCCTTAAAAACATTCAAGAACTCTGTTTTCACCATCTGTGAGGTGGGTAATACCACTGAGAGCCAGGCTGAAGAAATAGAAAGTCCAAAGGCCCAGTGAGAAAACAAATAAGAAAGTGGAAGAAGACGACAACTAACCTAAAAAGGGGATCACTAAGTTTTCTGTGAGGTATATAAATAGGAAGGGGCGCAGAGCTGCTCAATTAGACTTGAAGCATGAAAGCAGAAGACATGGCTGAGGAATTCAGAGTGCTTTGCATTTGTCTGTACCAAGGAAGATACTGCACACACCATAGTGAAAGAGAAATTATTTAAAAGATGGATGGCTGAGACATTGAGAACAGCTGGGTCTTGGATAGGCTGTTTGGCACCTTAGTCAGCTCAATGATTGGTTTGCAATGCATAATGATGCTTATTTGCACATTATCAATTCCCATACCAGCTTCTCAGTCTTGCCACTTACCTGGTGACGATCGTATTAAATTCACTGAGGGTCTCTTTCTCTCATCCTCTACTCTTCTTTTCTCTCTCTTCTCTCCTTGTCTCTCTTCTCTCCTTGTCTCTCTCTCTCTTT
>NC_057750.1:16328728-16331228 GCF_004010195.1 Chiloscyllium plagiosum
CCCCTCTCTTACACACACAGTAACAAGTAATGGTGGAGATTGTAGAGGGACTGACCATGATCTTCCAACCATCCTCCAATAAATTGGTGCCAAAGATCTTCAGAATTTGCATATGTTGCACCCTTTTTGAAATAGAATGCAAGAATAAGCTACCACCTATACTGCAGACAGTTTTACCTTAGTGGAGGGAAAGCTTTCAGAAATGATCATTTTAAGCAGCATTAAGTCATTTGGTTTTATTAAAGGAAGGATTCAAGGAATCTTTAAGAGCAAGTTCTGTTTAACTAACTTTCGAGAGTATTTAATGTGGATAATCCGGTTATGTGGACTCCTAAAAGGCCGCTGATGAAGATTAAAGATGGTGGTGGTGGATTAAGCAAAGTCCAGGTTCCCGAGCCCGGGGTTTGTCTGCTCTTCCGTTTTTTTTTTCCTTCCTTTTATTTTTCATGTCTTTGCTTCTACTTATCTTCTGCTGAATGGCTAGAGAAGAGCATCGCCAGGAGGAAGACTCTTGGTGGCTTCAGCGGTGCCACCTTTATGGGCTTGAGTTCCGGCATTGGCAGCTTCACAATTGGTCGATTGATGGAAGATTGATGTTTCAGGAGGCCGCTGCAGCGGCAAGGGTGGTATGGTCTGTTCCTCACTGCCATTGACCCTGCATCCTGAAGTGATGATCTGTTGGGGCAGCATGATGGTTATGGCCTGGGACTCCAATGGCCTTGGATTCAGCACCATTTGTCAGCTTGTAAACTTTTTGTCTTGTCTTTTCCTCAAAGCTGGACTTTGTCTTAATACTTTTAGTTGTATATGGTTTCTGTCGGTGTCAAAGTATGGCAACTTAAGCACTTTTTGTTTTTTTCTAAAAATACAAATGCCAGTAAACTACTATATTATACTAAGTGCAAAGTTAGAGCCACAGAATTGGAACTTGCGTTCGTACCATATACCCATTGCTTCTGTTTCATTTGTAGAGAATTTATCTTTCTGCTTTAGGTACATATTTTGTTACTTTGGTTTACACGCACTACTTGGATAGTGAAAGCTGAGCAATGACTGCTTGTGATATTCAGTTCAGTATGTTTATAAAAGAGTGATATTACAGAGTCTGTACTGAAAGTGTTTTTTGTTTTGAATCTTAAATTGTTTTTATGAAATAAAATGTAGACTGAAGAATTTGTAAGGTGGAAATTCTGTATTCCAATCCAAGACAAACCAAGGAAAGAATGGATTTTTAAAAAATTTCTCACGCCACCACCCCGTAAATTTTCAGAGATGCTGTATTCTAAACAATATACCTACTCTAATAGTGCATTTAATAAGTTTGAACTATGCAGGTCACAGTTGTGTGTGTATGCTTTCATGATAGATGAAGATCTGATTTAGCTATTTGGCTCTGACATGTGACTTGCCTTGCCAGGATTTTCTGTTTGAGCCTGCATTTTAAAATTGAGCACCTTGATAAATTAGTGGAGGATAGTAACACCTGGAATGTCACCTCCATATGAATCTGAAATTCATTTGTTTATCTTTGGGAAAATTTTGAATTTAAGTGTTAACAAAATTCTCTTTGAGATAAGTGATCGCTCTTTATATTTTCGTCATTATCCACTTACAGAATGCGCCTTGTGCCATTGCCTTGCACTATATAATTTTAGCAATGTTGATGGTATTCATGAATCACAGCAGTTAACTTAACTGTCGGCAGAAGTCCCTCATTAGACCTAGGGCAAGACAACAGTGTCTTCCAGAACAGCCCATTGCCCATCTGCTGCCTGATGAGATGCTGGCCTGCTGAATTTGCTGTGCAGCATCTGGCCATGAGCAATCTGTCACCTTTTTGGCACTGTCAGAAGTTAACCTGCACCAATCGAAACATCAAAGAAGAAGCTTGGACATTGAAACCTAATCTAACAGACCATGTACACAACTATTGTGTGATGATACAACATGTGTCAGGAAATGACAGGTTCCAAGAATGTGTACAGCAATTTACATTTTCCTCAAGATTTCGTTTTGCCTCTAATTTGACTTTTTTTTAACTAATAGTCTTTTCAAAAACCTTTTATTTGAGCATTGGTCTTTAAATCTTTGCTGCATGGACACACTTGTGGTTGTGTATTAGCTACGTAGTATAAAAGTAATCCAGCAAGAAGCTTTGCTGGGCATGCCTAACTGGAATAATTCAATTACCTCTAGTGCAGTCTTAAATCATGTGTAATGTAATCTGCATGTAGAATAATTTAATCAGATGTTTCTTTATAAACTCAGTAATGTAAACTGATAGACTCTTACTGTTTTCTAATCAACCTGTTCAGTGATGTTATTACATACCTCTGGAGCAGGTGGAACTTGAACCCAAGCCACACAAGCCCCCACTCTTTCTTCTACACATATATCCTTATTAACTTCTAACCTCCTACAGCTTGTTTATTATCAGGAGGCAAATGGGAATGATTTAATAGAGAAATGACTTTTATGAATGGTTGTATAAAGTCTTTAC
>NC_057750.1:16336228-16368157 GCF_004010195.1 Chiloscyllium plagiosum
GGTAAAGTTTTACAAGTTACTAGTCAGACCACACATGGAATACAGTGAACAGTTTTGAGCCCCTTCTCCAAGGAAAGACACACTGGTTTGGAGGCAGACCAGGGGAGGTTCATTAGGCTGATTCTGAGCATTAAAGGATTTTCGTAGGAGGAGAGGTTGAATATGGTGAGCTTGTGCTCATTGGAGTTTAGAAGAATGAGAGGCTTGACAGTGTAGATGTAAGCAATTGTTTTCCCTTGTGAGAGAGTCAAGGACAGCGGGCACTATCTGAAAAAGGGTTGTCTGTTTAAGAGGGAAATGGAGGAGTTTCTTTTCTGAGGATAGTGTATCTGTGAAAATCTTTACTGTGGAGGATGGATTATCAAGTGTATTCAAGGCCGAGATAAACAGATTTTTTAATCAGTAGGGGAGTTGAAGGGTATAGCAACAAGTCAGGGAAGTGGAGTTGAGAATTACAGTATCAAATAACGAGATTCAATAATGAGAGGTATGCTTTCAAGGTGAGAGGTGAAAAGTTTAAGGGGGATACACACGGCAAGTACTTCACACAGAGGGTGGTGGGTGTCTGGAACGTATTGTCAGCAGAGGTGGTAGAGGCAGGCACGGTAGATTCATTTAAGATGCGTCTGGACAGATGCATGAGTATATGGGGAGCAGATGGATACGGATAGTTAGGAATTGGGAGACAGGTTTAGACAGCAGATTTGGATCGGCCGAAAGGCCTGTTCCTGGACTGTAAATTTTCTTTGTTCTTTATAAATATGATCTCAATGATTGGAGGACCAGAGTCAATGAACCAAATAGCCTACTTCTGTCCCTACAACTTGTGCTGTTATGGTCCCTGACATAGCCAGCATTATTTGTCCTTGAACTGAGTGGATTGCTGAGCCATATTAAATGGCAGTTAAGAATCAACTGCAGTGCAGTGGTCTAGAGTCACATGCAGGCCAGATCAGGTCAGGAGAGCAGATTTCCTTCCCTCATGCACATTAGTGAACCAGATGGATTTTTATAACACTCATGATAGCTATCATGGTAAATTATCACTGTGATCTGATTATGACTTACAGTCCTGCCTATCCAAATACTTTTCACTGTCTTTATATTTAAGAATTTATTTACCTGTACTCTAAAAGTATTCAATGAATTTTTCTCTGCCACTTTTGGGGGAAGAAAGACTTCAAAAGACTCACGACTCTCAGAAAAGATTTCTCCTCTGTCTTAATTTAAATATAAATTCATTTTATGTCTCCTAGTCCTAGTGTCTCCACAAGAAGAAAAATCCATGTAGCATCAACCCTGTGAAGCCCCCTCGGGGTTTTGTATATTTCAATAAGATGATCTCTCGGACTCCCCCTGTTCAAACACTCCTCTTATGATAAACCATTCTCTTCTATCCTCCTTCATGCACCCCTGCCAAAACGCCAGGAAGCAGTGTATCTGAGAGGGAGATTCTGGAGGTTACTGCTGTCACATTCATTAAGAACATTGAAGGATAAGAACTCCAGAAGATAATTGAAAATTGCTGTGGTCCACTTTATTTCTGGGCAGTGATCTGCTTTCCCCTTCCCTTATCTTAAAACTTTGACTTTTTATTCGGGTACATGATTCAGTAGGTACTAGTTGCCTTCAAAATGGTCTTGTGCAAGCCTTTATAATAAGTCTTGGAAAATTATTCAACTGTATTGATCCTACCAACTTAGCCAGTTGCATTTAGTCATGCAGTCCATGTTTCGCAGGGAGCTGATCAAGAAGCATCAGAGGATAAAGAGAGTCGACATTTCAGGTTCTGACCTAAAATGTTGATTCTCCTCCTCTGATGCTGCTTGACCTGCTATGCTTTTTCCAGCTCCACTCTGACTCTCCAGTATCTGCAGTCCTACTATCCCCATGTTTAGAAGGGGACAGTCAGTTATATTTAAGTGCATGCATGTTGGCTGATATTTCCAGGTATACAGATGTAAATTTTAATACTTCCTTTGTACGGAGAGATCAGCTATTTCGCGTTAACCAGGCATCAAGCCCAGGAGCTTCCAAGCTTGTATTACTCGTAGTGTCTGAAAAGGTTGCTGTGAACTTGTAGGAAGCTTACACAATTTAACTGAGGTGAAATTAATTGAAGATAATTTCTATGAAATTAGTTCTTTTAGAAGTCCACAAAGCAAATTTTACTATCCTGTTTTTAAAAAAAGCAGACTTATTTCTAACAAGAGGACAGTAGTCATACTCTTTGTTTAAGGTGGTTTTATGGAGCAATTTATAAGGAAGCCAGATAGCTTGCAATGTTGTGTACGACTCATTTTCTTTTATGTTCTCAATTCCAAATTCCACCCATGGAGGTACCAACTTATGCTTGGGTGGTACTAAATTTTTCTTCTGGGCCTCACCTGAGTGGACATGCTTCATGCGTGAGGTTAATCATTGAGTGTTGTTACGACATGGGGCAAACCTTCCTTACTAATTTAAACTAGCAACATAGAAAAGATTCACCCCGTGCTGTAATTTTTAAAATTCGAGATGCAAAGAACTATCCCCAAAGTCACTATTTAAAGTTCAAAAGTTTAAGAACTTTATTCTTTAAGTCTAACAACTATTTACAACTCCTTTCTTTAACCTCCCTTTTACTTTCCCTTCTATAATACTGGTCCGATAAATCCCCAGATTAAGATTTACCAAAAATTCAAATTTCAAAACCAGCCAGCTGTCTACTCTTTTTGTATCTTTCTCTGTCTTCTTTTCTTAGGGTTTCTGTTTTACAGGTCATTGATAGACAAAGGTACCTTTTAAGAGAACTATTCTGCAGGCAGTCTGCATATGTTGGTGGTTTGGCAGTTCTCTTCCGACTGTTCAATTTTTTTTCGGTTTTATACCCCAAATGTTAATGTTGTCAAAATATTAAATGCAAACTTGATTGGAATTTGGTATTTTGGGGCATAATTTAAACTGATTGGCCGAATTTGAATTTGTTTTTGTCTCGTAGCAACCCGAGTACTGCTAGTTGCTGGACCAAATGTCACATTGTAAATTCTCCAGCACTCTGTGTGCTTGCTAAGTCCTTCACCCCTCTTAAAGGTACAGTACCCCTTACATCTTAAGTGTCAACAGTCTAACCTGTCCTTAATCCATTTCTGTCCACATGCATGCACTTTTCCATGACCATCCTGGGCCAGGAACAGGACATCCTTCCATAGCCTAGGATGGTAGGATACATTTCCTGTTGTGTCCTGACTTATTTCAGCTCAGCTCAGCTCAGCCAGCTCCTGAGATGGAGAAGGAAAACACTTCTAATCACTAATCCCGGCAGATACAATTGTGAGAATTACATTGAGCATCACTGTGATAAACCTGACAGCATCTCTTGAAGCTCATTGCTTTGGTTCAGTAAGAAGAACAGTCAGTTGGATGAGGTACCAAATGAACCGTCTTACATCAAAAGCCATTACTTTTGGACACAATGGGGAGAAAATTAAACCAAATATATAGCATGGTACGCTGCAGGAGCAGTATTGTAGTGTGACTCTGACCCGAAGTTATGTAATCTTAGAATGATGAAGCGTATTTGGCCTGTAATTACTGTGCCAACTATTTAATAGGGCTACTTAAATTAGTGCCACATCTACTGTTTACAATGTCTTGTAAAAGCTTTCTCCCTTCATGAGTTTATCTAATTAATGTTTGAAAGTTGCAATTGAATCTATTTCCATCACTTTTTCAGGTACAGTAGTTCTCTTACCAGTCATCTTAAATCTGAATCCTCTGATTATCAAACTCTTCTTTTCCTGAAACTGTTGATGATTTTGGCTTTACCTATCCAATCTTGAGTGTCTCTGCTCCAAGGAATACAGCCCCAGCTTTTCAACAGAACTGAGGTTCTACATCCTTGGTACCATTCCAGTAAATCTCACCTGTAACATCTGTTAAGGTCGTGCCAATTGTTCTTGATCACTCAATGGCTTGTTGCGTGATAATGGCTGTGAATGGCCTGGTGATCCTTCTGGATGTTGTCAGTAATTGTGGGTGTAGGTCAAGTTGAGTTGCCATTATAAGCGATTAATGAATTTTCAATCCTCAATTTGCAACCAAGAAGAATGAATGAGCATGAGCTTTATGGAAGTTACAGCATGCAGTAACCACCCCCAACCAAACCCAGCAGCTCAAACTCCCAAGACTATGTGTGGTACTCCCCAGACAATTTCTTCAAGACCTGTTAAGTGTAATGTGAAGAACTGTACAATTCTTTACTTTGAGATTGAAAATCATCTTTTTAATGATGAGTTGATGTTCAGATGGATTGAGTGCAATTCAACACAAATCACAAGGGGTGCAGCAAGCAATTTGGAAAGCCAATGGAATGTTGCTCTTTGTTACAGCAGGGTTGGAGTGCAGGAATAAACCAGTCTTCCTGCAGCTGACCACTTGTGTTTGGTTTTGACCTCTCCTCCTCTTTTAAGCTCCCCTTAGACAAGGTGCAATGCAGGTTCACTGGTTTGATTTTTGGGATGAGGGGATTGTCCTATGAAAAGAGATGGAGTAGAATGGGTCTAAACCTTCAAGCATTTAAGAGGAATGAGTGGCAATCTCATCTAAGATTGAGGTCTTGACAGGGTAGATGCTGAGAGTGTAAAATAGGTGGCATGATCTCTTTAAGATTGAAATGAGAGATTTCTTGTGACTCTTTCAAGCTCTCCATTTTTAAGGCTCAGTCCAGTACATTTTGGACTTGAAAAATTGGGCTGGAAAGTGCTTTTAAGGTTAGCAAATAGCCACTAGTTTATTGAAGAGCAGAGCAACTAGACGAACCAAATGGTTTGCCTATTTAGTGTTCATGATGACTATAAAGAGGTTAATAATGAGGAAGACAGATATTGTGCTATGGTTACAGTCAAGTGGAATTGGTTGGCTTGACCAAGGCAGGATCAGTGAATAGAAACTGGTTGCAGCGTTAAACAGAGTTGAACATGTCGATCGAATGCAGTGATACCTTTGTGCCTACAATCATGCTTGCTTAAATTAACTAACACCTACTCTGACCTGACATTAAGCCTTTTGTTTCTGCAGTATGTTAAGATCAGATCTGCACGTTTCTCATATCCAGGGTCATATATCAACAGATAACCTGGAGACCTTCACAAAATGAAAGCAGCTGTAGAGACCTGTTTGTTTCTTATTATACAAATGAAATGTTACTGTAGAAATCTGATATTTTCACACACTTTGAAGTTTCATCCTCATTGAACTTGATCATGGTTTTATATCTGCCTACAGAATGGAAATATGCTAACCTGCAAGACATAAAACTGCTTCTTTAATACACTGTTTATATGGACTGATTGTAGACTTAATTGCAATTAATTAGGATGTTCCACTGTGAAATGCTGACATATAAAAGCTTTATTAGTATTTCTTTGGTTAAACAATGACTGATCCACTTTGTTTGAGAACAGATGGATTTTCAATAACTAGATTGAAGAATCTGAGAATTCTATATGTGCAGATGGTAGCAACAGTCTATTTAATATTAATGTATTTTTATTAATAATATTCACCCAACTTTTGTTTTAGATTTTCTTTTCAGTTCTTTCCAGTTTTCTCCTATTTCTCATTACTAATTTCTCTCTCATTCTGTCGTCTCTTTCCCTGACTCTGTCAAGCATTAGATATCCTTTACCTCCCCTGTGAGCCGTGACCCTACCCAAAGTGACTATTCTCCCTCCCTCTGTCTACCCCCAACATCACCATCACTACTGCTGTCTCCCTACCCCATACCCCTCCCCATCACACAAATTTCTGGGGTGGATATTGCTGTCAAGTTAGCATCCAATTGCTAAGATCAGAATCAATCAAACATTGTCCCTGTTTCTATTTATGACTAGTTCAATGGTACTTTTCCACAGCTACCAACGGTAATTCAGATCCTCCTTCGCCCCAAATTAACATTATCCATCCGAGCATCTCAGCTCAGGCTGACATTGTCTTCACAGGCACATGCTAAGGTTCTCTGACCACGAAGATTGAGAATCAAATGTGAAACTTATTTGCTTGGTTTTACCACTGCCTTAGCTGAATCTTTGACTCCGGATTGCGTTGAATTTTCATAATTTCCTCCTTGTTCTTTATGTAGGACGTATCGTGTTTGAACAGGGATCCTTCCAAAGTTATTATTGTGGACTGTAAAAAAGAAGCTTTCAGCCTCCAGCCCTTCAATGGTATTGCACTAAAGAAATGGGATGGAAATTCTGATGACCGAACCCTGTATGAACTTGCAGCATTCCTGAAAAGTAAGCTCCCATCTGCCAGCTGGTTGGTAATGTGTTTTGTTCTGTGAATTTTTGAGAGTGAGCTTCCCTCGAAAGTGTTATGACACCAAGTCAAATTAGCTGATAGTTGCGTAATTTTTTTAAAGACTGAACTTAAGTCTCCTCCCCATCCCTCTCCCACACTGCTCTTCTCTCCCTCCCCCTCTGCCCCCCTCAACCTTCTGTAGTTGAACAAACACAACCTCTGCAAGTTTGCATAACAAATACTGCAACTGGTACCTTAACAGTGAATCATAGGAAAGCTGCAAGGAGGCATATGTGCCCAGGACCTTTGGGTCAATTATGACAATCTGGTTATTTGGCCTTTGTGTTTTATTAATGTATTTTTTTCCTCCTCTTTTCACTATTGATGTAGATTAACTCATTCACCACGCACTGCCATTGTGATGCCACTTGCAATAGATCACATTGCTGCAAGCAGCTGCAGTGATGCCATCTGGCATCTTTTTAGGACCAAGGTCCACGGTGGGAACAATGCCAAATGGCTTCTTTAGTTATGAACGAGTTAAATATTTGTTGTGCCTTTGAATGAACTCGAGTAAGAAGGTCACAAAGGCTAAAGGGAAGCTGTGACACTGAAGGTTTGAAGAGGATCCGGTGTGTTTAAAATTGCATTGTGTTGAGCTAAATTTTGTCCCATTCTCATTAGCATTAAATTTAACACCAAGGAACCTAAGCTAGAGACTTTTCTGCTGCTTTCTATCAGACTGTTTCTCCACTGGGATGAGTAACATCAGAAGAAACCCTGTAATGTCAATTACCCGGTGACCATTGTGTGTGAAAAGCCCAGTACACGTCGTCTTTCGTAAGATGCTTCTCACAGGATGTGTTCTAACTAAATAGGTACTGCTTCAGTATTTAACTACTGTCTAGAGGGTGCCTGTGAGCAGGCTGACCTCTTCAACTCAGAATATGAGCAGCAATGTGCTTTCTATTTCACTGACATGATTGGGTCTTTACTGACATCAGGCCCCAGGCTGATGGGTAAAGCCACAATTCACAACTATTTTTTGAAGTTGTGTTTGCTGTATCTGTGCAAGCACCCTTCCGCTGCTTGTATCTATTTCATGATAGGTAGAGAGTACAATTGCTGTAACATGGGAAAAAAAAATTATTCATTGAAAGAAAGTCATTTAAGGTACAGGAGGGGTTAAAGTAATGCACTTGAGAAGTAGAGGGATGTATTTTCACTTGCTTGAAAGTTCCATGACTTTAATGGGATTGAGAAACTGAATAGAAACCAAACCTCATGAAGATTGGGAGGGTTTGAGAATTTAAAGCCAAGTCACTTGCTGGAATATGTAATATGTAGGCATTCTCCACAGTGAGTCACTGAAGCAAAAGAGGTCACCTGGCTAAAGTGTCTTCCCTAACCTGGGAGCATTTCCCCCACCTCAACCAAGTAAGAGTGGGAAAGAAAGGAGTTCATGATTGAGTGTCTCTGTTCAAATATGTGACAGCAAAGATTGAAATAAATTACTTTTTTGTGGGGAGCTAGTATGAGCTGCTGTGCATACCTCTTGGTGATAAACTTAAAAGCATAATGGGCTGAGCTCTGGGAAGAAGTGCATGAACCTCGAACTTCCCCACAATGTGGCTTACTGCATCAGGTGGAATGAATTCCCACTGAAACATTTTCCTAAAGTCGTCATTCTTGTAGAGTTGGAAATGTCACCGTAATTTTATTTAATTATTGGGAGAGTAATCTCAAGTAATCTCAAGTTCCATACTCTGTCTCAGTGGCCTCATCAATGTGACTTGGGGAGTGTGCTTCAGACTGTTGAACATGCCTGATCTTGATGCAGCTCTCAGAAGCTAAATATGTTTCATGTTGTTTTAGAATTCAGAATTTGGAGCTATTAGTTTATAAATTATATACTTTGGCGAAGGGTATTCAACTTAAAACCGTGCTAATAGCTCCCTTCAATAAAGGAAGAAGTGGGTATGTGCAGCACCTTTCACGAACTCAGACTATTCAAAGTACTTTCCAGTCAATGAATAGCATTTGAGGTGCACATACTGTTATTATACAAGCTAGAAGTGCAGGGGAAGAAAAAGACTGGGAGAGTTTGAATGATAGGAGACTGTATTGTAAAGAGAACTGACAGGGTTCTGTGGCAGCAAATGAGACTCTTGAATGGAATGACCCTGGTGACAGGGTCAGGGATGTCTCAGATCAGCTGCAGGGCATTCTGACAGGGGACAGCCAGCAGTCATGTTGCATGTCAATAGCAATGACATAGGTCTAAAAAAAGTGGAGTCATGCAAGAGGAATTTTAGAGAGTAGTAGATTAAAGAGGAAGGCTACTAATCTCTGGATTTCTTCCAGTGCCACATGCTCCCGAGTATAGGAATAGTAAAATTGGATGCACATGTTTCTGAAGAGGTGGTGTAAGAGGGAGGGTTTTAGATTTTTTGAACCATTGAGACATCATTTGGGGTCAGTGGGATCTAAAAGAGCTGGACAGGTTGCATCTGATATTCAATATCCTTGTTCGGAGGCTTGCTCGTGCCATTGGGGAGGTTTTAATCAAATTTGGCAAGGAATGGGGCACAGTAGATGTAAAGTCAGGAGCAAGGCCCAATCAGATATAGAAGGACTGTTAGCACAGTCCAATGTGCAGAGAAGACATGGGAGGTGCAGAAAGCTAAATTGTATCTATTTTAATGCAAGGAGCTTGACTGGTAAAGTGGATGAATTTAGTCTGTTAATCAGCAAATGGGAATGTGATATTGTAACAAGCACCACATGATGGTTGAAGAAAGGACAGGACTGCCACCTCAACATTCCAGCGTATAAAAGTTTTCGGTGCAATAGGAATGGATTGAGGGAGGTGGGAGCATTCCATTATTGATAAAGGAAACCATGCTTTTGTGATTGGAAGTTTGTGACCAGCATTGTACCATAGAGATCCGCGCTTGGATCTTTGCAGTTTGATGTGTATGTTAATGACTTGGATGTGAATGTAGAAGCTATAATTAATAAGTTAGCAGATGACGTGAAAATTGGCTGTGTTGTTGATAGGAGGATGGTCTTGGGCTACAGAGTGATATTGATCAGCTGGTAAATTGGGCAGACCAATGGCAGATGGAATTTAATCTGGTGAGTGATGCATTTTGGGAGGCCTAATAGGTGAAGGATATACACAATAAATGGTAGGCCCCTAGTGAGTTCTGAGGAACAAAGGGCTCTTGTAAAAGTTCATAGATCCCTAAAGTTGTCAGCACAAGTAGACACTGGTGAAGAAGGGACATAGGATGCTTGTGTTCATTAGCCAAGGCATAGCATATAGAAGCAAGGAAGTCTTGTTATAACTTTATAAAACATTGGTTAGGCCATAGATGGAATACTGAATTCAGTTCTGGTTGCCACACTACCAGAAGGACATAATTGCATTGGAATGGGTGCAGAGGAGATTCACCAGGATGTTGCCTGGGATGAAAAGACTCCATTTTTGGGATAGGCTTGGGTTTGTTTTTCTTGAAGTGAGGACTGATATGATTGAGATATACAAAATTATCAGAGCGAGAGTGGATTGTGAGAATCTTGTCCTCATGGTAGCTGTATCTCAGACCAACGGGTTTAAAATTATATAGACGTACGGTACAGAAGGAGGCTACTTGACCCATCATGTCTGTACCAGCCCCTGAGAGAATACCCAACTCATTCCACTCTCCAACTCTATCTTTGTAGCCCTCTAAATTCATCACTTTCAAATATATATCCAGCTCTCTTTTGAAACCTCTTAGCAAATCAGTTTCCACCACTCTCCCAGGCAGCGTATTCCAAATCCTAACATCTCTCCGAGTAAGGATGTTTCTCCTCATCTCACTCCGAGCTCTCTCGCTGGCAGTCCTGAAGTTGTGGAACCCTAGTTACCAATGCAAGTTCAGTGCGAAAAGAAAAAGGATGCTGGAGGCAGGTACTCTCACAACATTTAAGAAGCATCTAGATAAGTACTTAAAATGCCAGAGCATAGTAGGAAGATGGGATTAGTGTAATTTCTTAGTCACCATAGACATAGTAGACCGAAAGGCCTGTTCAATTCTGTATGCCTCTGACATTTAATGTCTGGCACATGAATGCAGGATGATTATTTAACTGAAATACTTTACACATCAAGATGCTGTTTTAAAAGGATTTTCTTTTAAGTCTTTAGTAGATTACAGTTTTGATTGGCATTGGATAAGTGATTCATTTCTTTAAAATTTCATGCAGGAAATGTGCATTATTGATGGGGGAATCTCCTTTCAGTTAGATTAAATTGGTACCTGGTGTCTGTGGAACAGATTGCCACGATAGTAGACACAATAGTGATCCCAGTAACCTGCATGATAAAATATGCATATTTTGTGGTATTTTGAAATCATGGACAGTGGCAAATTATGGTGAACAACACAGTCTTGCATGCACTGAGTCCTTTTGCAACTTAAAACACATGACACCTAGATGAGGGCAAGGCAGAAACAGGTTTTTGATGAAAATAGTTTCTGTTGAATGAAGACCTCTTTACCCCAAATCTGTCTTAACAGAGAATTGCCTTATCTGTGAAATTAAATACTCATATGGCACTATGTTCTTGTCAGTGCTGGCAAGAAGGAGCTGTACCGCAGGCCATGAGGGATGCCAAAATCATTGCCCTCTACAAGAACAAGGATGAGAGAAGTGACTACAGCAACTACAGAGGCATCTTCTCCTCAACACTGTCACCAAAGTCTTTGCTCGGGTCATCTTGACTTGCGTGTAGAAACTGGCAGAATGTGCATACCCAGAATCACCGTGCGGCTTCCGAGCTAAAAGATCAGCAGTAGATATGATCTTCTCTCTTCACCAACTGCAGGAGAAGTGACAACTGACAACCTCTCCTTGGACACAGAGATCCACAAGAGGATTGGGAAAGCAGCCTCAGCTCTTGCCAGGATATGTCCAGGATACAATGGATATTCCTCAAGTGGAAGGTGTTCAGTCTTGTCTCCTGTCTGGCATATGTAGTCCACACTTCAGTGCTGTTCAACAGTGTGCTTATGACACAGGCATTGTAACCTGACATTTTTGCCTTCACCGTCAGTTTGGGATTTGTCCATATTAGAGTCTTGAGGCGTCCCCAGCTGCACTACACGGGCGTCTGCATGAGGGACATGAAGGCACTTGATATCATTACAGAGTCCTGGGAAAGGCTTCCAGCTGACCGCACACGATGGAGAAGCACCCTGAGCCAACACCTCAAAACAGAGGAAATTAAGCTGATGAGTGCTGCAGCAGACAAGTGAGCACGAAGGAAGGAGTTCTAGCAGATCAATGACCACATACAGATGTGACTTCTGCGACCAGGACTGTCACTCCAGTATTAGTTTCTTCAGTCATAAGTGACTTTACCTCAGGGAAACAGAAAGCTAGAACAACAAGGATGCAACCCATGGCCAACCATGACCGAAAGAGGCCTCACTCATTCACAGTTTCTGTTGAATGAAGATGTCTTTACCCAAAATTTTTTTGAACAGAGAAGTTGTCTTATCTGTGAGATTAAATGCTCGTATGCCTCTATGTTCAGGATCAAGGGATTTCTCTCTGTCTGGACGCTAGGTAACAAACTCCTTTGACCTTGAAGTCTGTTCTGTTGTTTCTTTCAAAAGTCCATTGCTTCCTTTTGAACTGAGTTCACCAGCCTCTTGAGTAAAGTGGATGCAGGTAACAAGCAAGGGCTGTCATTTCCTGCCCAGTAGCATGCTAATTCATTCATTCCTGTCTTACCCGACCCTGCTGCAATCATCGTTCCCTCCAATATTAAATCCTCTCATTTTGAGGAGCTTTGTCTCTGGGGAAAGTCAGAGGAGATTTTGTCTCACACCTAATTTTCTGTTGCCTTAGAGTGGACAAGCCCATAAATCTGCCATCCTACAGCATCACTGCTGAACCAAAATATCTGCACTTTGATCCCAATACTCAAGTGATATGTATGTTTTGTCACCTAATTTGTCTGGATCCATTCCAAGACTTGCCAAAACAGAACTGAGAAACTTAGACCATTACTGAAAGTCCACTTTGCCCGAAGTGAAAGCACTTTACAATGAAACATGAGTTCAGATTGCAAGGCTGTTATGTAAGATATGTTCTGTCGCGAGTGCAACAGGGTGTCTAAGCATTCTTGCAAGGTATTTTAACTGATTATAACCTTGGCACTTTATTCACGATTATTTGTTTGTTATTGCAGTGTTTACAATAATCATTTTGAAAATAGGGGCACCCAAATAAAAGAGAATCTCGTGCCAGTACTGAAGGTGTCTGTAATAGAGATTTCGCTATATTTTGAAAAGAGAAATGTTATCAAGTCATTGATCTCTTTTGCTGTTTGTTAGCTGCGTTGTTTGCCTACTCAACAACAGTGGCTACAGTTCAGAAGTAACTATTGATTGCAGCAGGATATATTCAGAACAAAGGCACTTTGCACTTTACAGATGCAAGTTTTATTCTTTCATTTCTCTGCCCTGCTCCCTTGACAGCTGGACACGTTCCAGCTAGGTAATTCCACATTTTTATTTTGACAAATGCAGGTTTGAAAGTGGCTTGACTTTGCTGGTGTTCTGTGGAGAAGCTGCCCCAGTATCTATCTCTTGCAAGGGATCACTTTACTTCCTCCAAGTGTTTAATCAGCTAACTCCGCACCAGGCCAGAGAGCAAACCAAAAGCCACTTTTACACTCACCCCAGCCAACAATAATTCCTCTTCATAAGTTCATAAGACATAGGGGAAGAATTAGGTTATTCGGCTCATCGAAGCTAGAGAATGTGGTGCTGGAAAAGTGCAGCAGGTCAGGCAGCATCCGAGGAGCAGGATAATCGACGTTTCGGACATAAGCCCTTCATCAGGAATAACTTTCGCCTATTCGGTTCATCGAGTCTGCTCCCCCATTTGGTCATAGTTGATATGCTCCTGACCCCCATTTTCTTGTCTCCTCCCCATTACCAATTAAAAATCTGTCTAACTCCTCCTTAAAGCTGGGACAGTGAGTAAATTTAGGGTAGCAACTTCCACAGATTTACAACCCTTTGGGAGAAGTAGTTTCTCATCAACTCTTTTAAATTTGCTACCCCTTCTCCTAAGACTATGATTCCTAGTCCGAGAATGCCCCACAAGAGGAAGCATCCGTTTCGTGTTTATTTTATCTGCACCTTTATCATCTTGAATACCTCAATTTGATCTCCCCTCATTCTTCTAAATTCCAGAGAGTGTAAGCCTAAACTGTTCAATCTCTCTCCATACGACAAGCCCCTCACCTTCTGAATACAATGAACTCGCTCAAATATGGAGCCATTGAGTCTTTCACACCTTGACCGTGTAGGCATTCTTCATGCATACACTTGGAACCATGCATGACCTTGGAAACTTGGAGACCTAGGAGAATGAGCTTGGAGACTGTTTTGCCTGGAGCATCGGAGGGTGAGGGGTGACCTTATAGAGACTTTTAAAATCATGAGGGGCATGAATCAGATAAATAGACAAAGTCTTTATGGGCCGGGTGCTAGCAAGTGAGACTATATTAGGTTGGGATACCTGGTCGGCATGGACTAGTTGGGCCAACTGGTCTGTTTCCATGCTGTATATCTCAATGACTATATGACTATATCACAGCCTAGTTTGATCTAACCTCATCTGAAGTTCATACAGGAAGGATCATTAGATTGGAAGCAATTGATTTTTTCCTCCTCAAACTGAGACCCATTGTACTTGACCTATTACCGTCCCAGCTCAGACTCGGAACATAGGTCTCAGTTTACCAAAGTCCCTTTTTGAACTAACATCCAAAACCCTGCATACTTACACACTGAACTATTCAGACAACCTCTTTGGACCTATATTTTTCTATCGGTGCTGCAGTGAAACATTCTAGCTCTGTGTTGGATTTCAACCTTTTATTCTCCGGTTACTGTGATCTTTTGTTTATTTGAGTGGTCGTATGAAGAATGCACTAGCCCTACTTCACTTTCTCTTGTATTGCATTGCAGCAATTGCAATGAATGGAGTTGAAGATATCAGAACTGTCCTGGAGAACTATGCTCTCGAAGATGATCCAATTGAAGCATTTAAGAAGAGACAAGAACTGTTAGCACAGGTGAGAGTTCATCTCTGTTGAGATGTAGATTTATCACAGTGCTATTTTGTCAGTGTTTTTCTATCTGGTGACTTGGTACTTAGCCTGCCATGATTAGTAAGTTGTCTCTTTCCACTAAGAAAGCAGTCTTATGGGGCTATGGTGACATTATTTATAAATCATTTGTATCCAAGTCACTTGTTTGGGAGTCCATTTCTGGTCTCTTTCCATTTTGGAGTTTAGAGAGCCATCACTGTTCACAGTAAGTCCGATGACGGAAACCGGTAATCGTTCAGTGAGAGTAGCAGCAAGTCACTAAGAGATACTCCTCTCACTAAGAGATTGCCTGGTCTATTTTTTCCGGTGCCTCTATTGTTACAGTGCTCACTACCCTAGAATTCCACACTGTGCCTGTTGATACCCAAATAGTCTTGATCCCATGCTGTGAAATGTTTTTGCAATCTGCTGATTTAAGAAAACCTCAAGTTTTATTTAAGAACTGTAGTCCATTAGTTTCACTCTGGCATCAGGTCTGTTAGAGTCAGGACCTGTGACATTTCATCACTTCTTGCAATGATGTATACTGTCTCATTAACACATTACAGTTAACCCCTATACTGCAGCACCAATTTGGACAGACTTTCTTATTTCTGAGTAGATGCTAACAGAGAAGAACATTCTAGTCAAGAGGATCATCATTCATGTTGAGGGTTGCATGTCTTATGTCAGCTGGTGGATCATGGAGATGTCTCAGTCAAGCATGATCCTCTTTATTCTTGTCTATGGCAAGCAGAGTTTGCTGGATAATGATCAGGAGCTGTAACCTAGAATCCCTTCCTGACCTCAGAACAGCGGAACTAGTTATTTCATCCCTACTGGCACTCATTTGAGATCTGCTATTTTAAATTAGATTCGGGATCGACCCTGGTACTTCCTTATCTATTTGTCTGGACTGTCACTGGAAAAGTCATGGAGTTATTTATTTTAATTGACTCTGAATCCATTGCCTGGTTACTTCTGTTTAGATTCTTGTCCTAAACCAACAGGCAAAGTTTAAACCAGACAGTAGTTTTGAAAGGTTTGCCCCGTAATGCATATTTCAATAGACAGTAAAGTCTGTATTGAGTAGTTGAGCTTGTTTTTATGGCGGTAGGTGTTTATTCAAGAAATTTGTGTTTTTTGTGCCAAGTAAATGTAGACAGTTACATGTACAAACGGGAAACTGTTTCCAAAATGCTACGAAATATCAAATTATTACTTAATCCTACATGAAGAGCATACATGTAGAATTTTGTCTGAGATTTAACTTGTTAGTGATAATTAGCCAAGGTACTTAAATAACTTCACATGCATCATTTTATAACCTCATTTCTGACACTACCTTTATTTGAAATAATATCCTAATGTAGTCATTTTAAAGTAGTTTGGAAATTGTTTGCTCATGTGTAATCTTTTAAATTTGTACGGTGCAAAAATAAATGACATTTCTTAAATTAACTTCTACCATTTTAACTGTATGATATTTATTGCAAAAAATATATTGCTTGTGCACCTTGTATGTATATGAACATATGAATTAGGAAGAGAAGCAAACTGTTCAGTTCCTAGGACATGCTCTGTCTTTCAATAAAATCATGACTGTTCTGGTTGTGACCTGAACTTCACTTTCCTGCCTACTCCCAATATCTTTGGGCTTCCTTTGTTAGCCAAAATTTAATCGAACTCTGTCTTACAATTGTTAGGTGAGCACAGTTCATTAGACTCTCAACCCTCTGAGAAAAATAATTCTCTCATTGCCATCTTAAATAGGAAAACTCTTATTTTTAAACTGTCCTCCAGTTCTGTTGTCAAAAAACTATTAATTTAATTACAAAATTTCCATGTGACCAGTTCCAGTATTTGTTTGATTGGCAACTCTCTTTCTTTTTAATATGTAAATTCTCCCTTCATTTCAGTCATGATACAGTGCATAGAACTCTGAACCTTTAAGTTAGAAGGATGTGCAACTTCAATGCTGAGCACAAAATCCAGGCTGGTATTCCAGTGTGCAAGTGCTTCAGTGTCAGAGCGTGCCATCTTTGGATGAGATGTTAATGTAATGTATTGTCTGCTGTTTCTGATGGACGTAAAAGAATGCTGTCTTAATATTGAAAGAAGAGCAAGTGACTTCGCCCTGTCTTGGGCAATACGTATCTGTGAACCAACATCACATTTTTTAAAAAGAAATCTAGCAATTGTCTTTTTTGGAACCCTTAGGAAATGTAGCAGACATTTTTTGTTCCTTTTATGTTAGAATAAGGATTGAATTTCCCTGACTACTCCATGAAAGGTATAAGACCAGTGCAAGTTCTTTGGGGATTGTTTCAGAGTTATCCATAAACATTGTCCAAATCCTCACCCCATCTGATGCTGGAACATTTACCTATGGCTTTGTTCCCCTCAGACTTGATTACTGAAATGCTTACATGCTGCACTTTCATGTTCTACATAAACTCCTCACATGCACAACTCTGCATGTGGCCTCACTTGAATCTGATCCCGTTCACCCTTCCGCATGGGCTCCAAGTCAAGCATGGCCTCTACTAAATAAATATTCTTGAACTTGCTTTTTGAATACCTCCATTGCTTACCCCCGCCACATATCTGTAATCTCCTACCTCATGGTTCTTTTGTATATCCATGTCTCCAATTCTGGCCAATTTTAATTGTTCCATTGTTGGTGGCTGTGCCTTCAGCTGCCATATCTCTAATCTCTGGAATTCCTTCACTAAAGCTCTGTGTCTCTATCACTATCTCTCTTTTTCCCTCCTCTAAAATAGTCAATAGACAAACATACCTTTCTAACCAAGATTTTGGTCAAGTGTCCTGACATGTCCTTGCATGCTCCTATGAAGTGCCTAGGGATAATTTACACTTAATTCTTGTTTTCCACTAATTTGCTATCGGCATACTTACGATGTCTGTCCAGGCCTCATCTTTTCTTCTCTTCTCCCCCCCAACCACTCTTCAACTTGCACGGTCTGATCACAAGGTCCTTCGCTGTAGATAGGAGAGTTACATTGAAATGGCATCCACACTCTGCTGTCAGTGGGAAGTCCACGTCCCAACCCCTCGTGGATAATGACGTGTTCTCTGCAAATCGTACCTTGTAAATAAGAGTTATTGGTATTTCTCAGCCTGTTTCCCCTAATAAGAATCTGTCTGAAACACTGGATGGAATTAGCCAAGCCACAGACTGGTCTAACCTCTCCTTTTTTTTTGTTTCTGTTCCACAATACCAGGAAGAACAGCAGAGAATAACTGATCGATCGCAGCAGAAATCTTCTGGCCTCTCCTTGGGATCTTTGACAAGCAAACTATGGCAACGGTCCAAACCACAGTAACACACACCTTACCTCCAGTCCTACCCTCCTACTGTATTACCTAGAAAAGTCAGACCTACCTATTGCTCCAAGCTGGAGTAGGCATGGCTGTATTCACCATAAGGTTCTGCATATGGTGAAAACTGTTACCAGAGAGATTCTGGTTAATTTTCATACTGTGCTAGCCCTTTGGCTGATAGGGTTAGACATGTGTGACCACGCAGAGGTGGAATATTGATCATTATATCCCATCACAAGTCCTGATATTGGCAGCCATTTTAAATGTACTGGCTTGATTTGAATACTAAGGCAAAGTCGTATTTGATCCACTGATATTAGTTTGTGTGTTAGTTAATTGGAAGAATAGATTATTTTTTAAACTGCAGTCTTTACAAGCCTGCAATTAAACTGTGATTACACTTGGGGTGGGGAGAGTCCAATTGTCTTATCATTGTGAATAGTGCTATTAAATGTACCAACTATTAAAACTGCACACAGATTTTTAGACAGTGCCTGTAAAATGGTGCCTACCAGAATATAGTGTATCTTTCCTTTTACAATCAATACAATTTCATGCCTTTAACATTCTGTAAATGATGTGCATAAGAAACGATGTAGGTCAGCGAGGAGTTTAATAAAATTATGAAGACAAGCAGCAAGCTATATAAAATTCTACATAAATGTCATAACAGTTAAAACCAGCAATGACGTATCTTTGGAATCTGTTCGCTGTTCTTAATTATAGTTTATTTTGGACAGTCCCAAGTTTGCTGTGTTAAAATTGTTAGAGCATGAGTGGGCTATGCTTTTATTTTACTTAACAATGGGCCCATATGTGTTGCATGAGCAATTTGAAAGTTATCAATTAATTTTCAAAGGTATAAATTTAAAAGTTTTTTTTAAATTTCTTGGATTTCTCGCAAATCATGCAACCCTACTTAACATTTAATTCCTTTCTTACTCCCTTTTCAGAATTGCAAATATTGTATACCCCTAATCCCCAATGAAGAGATCAGACAGGTGGCCTCTTTAAGATTCTGAAAGCACAATCCATATGTACACTGGTCAAAGAGGCTTGTTGGAAGATTTAAACAAGTGTTTTGGAGTGGTCAGGAGGAAAGGGTGAGCTTAATTGAAGAATTTCTTGTGTTTCTTTAAAAATATTTTAAAGATTACATGCAGGGAAGCTATTTCCTCTGGTGGATATATTCAGAAGAGAGGGGGCATAATTTTAAAATTGCAGCCACATGATTCATAAGTGGAAATATTGTTTATACATACCCACAAACACATGTTAACAGAACCCAGTTCTGGAACCCAGTTTTCTCACAAGGCTGTGGGTTCTTAGAGTCAGAAAGGAGTTGGGTTTTGTTGAGCCCTGAGGATATGGATTCACAGGTAAATACAGATCGGTGGTCTAATTAAATAGTGGAGCTAGCCCAAAAGCCTGAACTCCTGATCTTTATAATGTGTGATGTTTTATTAAATTTCTGCTTGAACCTAACTGAAGTTGTAACCAAGGTTGAATTATTTTTGTTTTGAAGGGAAAGTAAAATTCATATTACTCAGAGGGAAAGAAAAGCTTCTAATAGGTAAGAGAGGAGAGAAATAAAATCCATTACAATTGAAATTCCTTTGCACAATTACAGAGATTGTATGTGGTTCCTAAAGCTTTTGAACTGGTCTGTAAATGTCATTGTAACCAGTGGGTCTTTTAAACTATCCATTAATTACCAGGATGTCTGGGGTCATGCACCACTTTCACTCGTCACTCCCTCTGACAGTTGAAATTGTAACCACATAATTGGGATCTGACAAAGTGTAAATTAGAATAATGCCAACAATGCTGTACCACTACTTCTCATTTTAATACTCCACACAAGCCTCTTCCTATCTGTGTTCATCTCACCCTAGTACTTGAATTTCTTTCTACCTTCTGTACTACTTCATCTTCCATTTCGATGCAACTTGGCAATTTTCCTCTGCCATTGTGTTTGGTAGCAAGTTTCATATGTTCAAAGATTAGTCCCCCAGCCTTTTAATAAGGAGCAGTCAGAAGATGTATCATTGGGTCATCTAAAATGTACCATACCAATTCCTGGCCATTTTTTTTCTCTTGAACATCTCTGCTGTAGAATCTCACCGCTCCAGTCGAGGTCCACTACTTTGTATGATTAGTCAGTCCTCATCTGTCAATTAGACAGTAAGTGTTGGCAGGCTCAGAGACTCTTGTCGATCATGTTCCTTCCTATAGTCCTTTAGGTGTTCACTAAAGCGTATTCAAGTCCAGTTTACTTTGCTAAATTGTTTTTTTTTTAATACGCTTGACTATACAGTTGAATTGTAGTACTGCTGTGCCTGAGGTCCATAGCCCAGTAGGGATTAAGGTCAGGACTTTCCAAGTCTGTATATCTCTGAACCATTCACGTTGGGCTGCTAATCATTCTGTCACAGCACTAATTATGTTATGTAATGGGGGAATTTTTTTCCCTTCTCTTCCAGGATTACTGGCTTATGTTGCTTAGTACTGTCAGTTGTGTGGTACGCAAATACCAAATCAAACCAGTTTGGAATATTTCTTGCTATAATTTTAATATAGAGATACAAAAAAAAATAGTTGTCACAGGAGCCTAGAGTAGGAGTGTCAGAGAGTTTTCCCTTCAAAGTGTGTAATTTTGGAGGCACCTTAGAAAATTGAATCTCTTTTAAAAACTTTTAGGGACACATCTGAAGTTATTGCTACCAATAAGTCTTGGAATTCTGATTTAGACTTTATCACCAGTGAGACCAGAGTATTCAGGAGCATCCTTCTCCAAATACACAAAGCCATGTCAGTCAAGCCAGACCCAATAATAGGGCTGGGTTGTCCGAGATTTTTATTGGCCATTTGGTCGTGGAAGGCATGCTTTGCTTCAATCATTTTAACTATTTGTTTGACTTGGACTGAAGCATGATCATGTCCTCATCCTGTGGTTCTCGCAGGATAGTGATCAGATTGGCTTTCTTCAGTAGCCAAAAGATTCTGAAGCAGGTTATCACCCCAATGTCTATTGTGGCTGCAATGAGTTAAATCAATTCTTAGTTGGGAGTGGTGGGATAAAGGCAAGCATATGAGTCTCCCACTGGAAGGTGAAACTAAAAGAATCAGGCAAGTGGGCTTTATTTCAATGCTTGTTTTGTCTGTGTCATTTATGCCACCTTTCTAATCTGGTGATCTTGCTATCCTGTACCACTCAGGCATTTGGTTTATGATGTGAACTGTTTTTAGGAAGACAAACCAAGTGTGAAATTAAGCCAGTTTTCAAATATGAAGTTATTTGTGTTTCTGAGGAACAGTATAACTTTTGGGGGTTTCAATGCTGTAACATGATTTCTTCCATTTCTTATAAATTTGTCAGCACTCAAGAGTTGGATTGAGATGCCAGATTCAATTTCCACTCTGTCAAAGACAATGAATGCAGTTGGTGCTGTGATACAGTACTGTTGAGAGGGAAACCAGATGGAGATGTTACTCCAGATTAATATCTTTAACCCCTGATGCAGATAGTGTCTGTAAAAACATTGGGTGAGGATGAATTATACTGTTGCTACTGCACTCTTTCATAGGGGTTTTGGTGCCGATGTAATTATGGGCAAACGTTTCTGGAGTGTAGGTAACATTATTAGGAGAAAGTGAGGACTGCAGATGCTGGAGATCAGAGCTGAAAAATGTGTTGCTGGAAAAGCGCAGCAGGTCAGGCAGCATCAAAGGAGCAGGAGAATCGACGTTTCGGGCATAAACCCTTCTTCAGGAATGAGGAGGGTGTGCCAAGCAGGCTAAGATAAAAGGTAGGGAGGAGGGACTTGGGGGAGGGGCGTTGGGAATGCGATAGGTGGAAGGAGGTTAAGGTGAGGGTGATAGGCCGGAGAGGACGGGAAGAAGGTTGCAGGTCAAGAAGGCGGTGCTGAGTCAGAGGGTTGGGACTGAGAAAAGGTGGGGGGAGGGGAAATGAGGAAGCTGGAGAAATCTGCATTCATCCCTGGATGAAGACCTGCAATCTTCTTCCCGCCCTCTCCGGCCTATCACCCTCACCTTCACCTCCTTCCACCTATCGCATTCCCAATGCCCCTCCCCCAAGTCCCTCCTCCCTACCTTTTATCTTAGCCTGCTTGGCACACCCTCCTCATTCCTGAAGAAGGGCTTATGCCTGTAACATTATTAGGCTCTACTGATATTTCTGGAACTTCTGTCACTTTAGCTTTGTTGGTGACACTCTCACTTTAGAGTCAGAATTGTGGAATCATGTTCAGCTCTTCAAGCAACATGTAGCTGAGGCAGCTATTTCCATGTGCAAATTTTAAAAAACTCAAGATACCCCCATTGTGTAAAACTGATGAATGGGTCCTGACCAAAATTTCTGATTGTTCACTTGTTCCATGCTGGGCTGTCCTGAGATTGAGAAAGGTGCTATTTAAAAGCAAGTTCCTTGCTGAAACTTAACACAACTGTGTCTTGTAATCATTTCCAGGTATCCATTATGTGAAATCAAATTACCCTTCTTATAAAATCTTCACCTGCCATTGCATTACATTTTAGTGTTTGTTCCTCTGTCTCCAGCCTTTTCCTGGTTTGGAAATCTAGCAATTGTAAGTCTGGCTATTTCCTTGTAAAATTGGAGCAGGACTGCAGTGTGTCAGCAGCGTGACAACTGCTTTGTCCTTGTGTCCTAAATTGCATTGCTGAAGTTTTTAGCAAATATGTTAAACTGCCTGCAATGTTGTGCAATAAAACAGTTCAGTGCAGTAGTTTTAACGATTTGAGATTACTTGTGATTCTTCCCATCAGAAAAAGGAAGATCAGCACACCTCCATCCTTTCCTGGGTTAAGTTTCTACGTCCATTGGTCAGTATTGATGTCTTTTGGTCATTATCCACATTGAAGCAGGAGTAGGCCTTTAAGCCATCTGAGCTTGTTCTTTGAATCTTTTAAATGCCATGGTTCATAACTCTTGATGTCCATAGCTAACTCAGAAAAAATAACTAATGAAATCAAGAACTACAAATGCTGGAAATCTAAAATAAGAACAAATTGCTGGCAAAACTCAGCAAATCGGGCAGCATTTGTGAGAACAAAGCAAAATTAACATTTTGAGTCTTCATCAGAATAATCTATTCTGGTATTGAATATAGTCAGAAATGACTGTGGCTCAAAGCCAGATGTCTGAGGTAAGGCAGGGCAGCAGAATTGTATTCATCACATTCTAATAGGGTCTAATCTGTGTTCTAGGAATGTAGGGCAGTATTATAAGCATACCAGCCAATGCACCTTAAAAGGGCCAATAACCTAGTCATGCTACAGCTTAATGCTTAACAGCAGAAGCACCATGCTGCATTTGTAGCTAAGCAATTGCACCTCTACTGGATTACATCAAGGCTGGTAGAAAATTCAGGTGGCTCTGAGTATCCCATCATCATTGGCAGACCCCACACAAGTTTGCAAAGATAAGGTATTTTCAGCAAACTTGATTCACTCCATGTAATGTTCATCAACAGCTGACCTTGCTAGATACAGCATAGGCTATGAACTTCCAACAAAACCCTAATTATAGTTTGAACACTGGTAGTCCAGGATTAGCATCCCCTCCTACTAAGCTGTGCCAGTTCAGCTGCAAATTTGACACCTGTATGACAAATTAGCAAATAAAGTACATCCTGTCTGCAAAAGGCTAGCTAATTGCTGCTCTATCATCTTGCTCTCAAACATTGGAAAAGTTGTGTTGTTTAATATGCAATGGAGTGGAACTTGCCATAGCCTGCTGACAATGCTCTGTATTGAACCAGGACTGTTTGGCTCCTGACCACCTCAAAGCTTTGGTCCAAATGTGGACAGAAGTGCTGAGTTTCAGTAGTGAGGAGAGAATGACTGATGTCAAGGCATTTTACCAAGTGACATTGTAAGACTAGAATCGTGGGGTTTGGGAAGAAGAGGAGTTGTGAGCAGAACTCCAGGTTTGCAGTCATACCTAGCAAAAACAACAATGGTTGTTGAAAGTCAGTTATCTACTCTGGGAATTCCTCAGGCAGTGTCCTCAATCCAACCATCTTCAACTACTTTATTAATGACCTTCCATCATAAGATCAGAAGTGAAATGTTCATTGATTTGTTTTAACGTTCAGTTTCACTTGCAACTGTTTAAGGGATGAAACAGTGCATACCTAAGTGCACCAGGACCGAAATAACATTGAGGCTCAGGCTGGGAAGGGATAACTAACATTTGTCATATCGAGTAATGACCATAAGCAACAAGATAGAATCTGACCATTTTCCTTTGCTAATGAATACCATAACCATCATTGAATTCCACCTGCCCCCCCAAATTAAAACCCTGAGAGGGACTGAACTGGACCACCCATATCAATATTGTGAATACTTGATCAGATACTGTGATAAGTAACTCTCCACCTGGCTCCTTTAAAATCTGTTGCCATCTGCAAAGTGTTATGGCAGAAATATGATGAAATATTCGTAAATTGATTTGACACCAATCCTTCCATTCACATTATCCACCACTGAAACACACTGGCAGCTGTGTTACTGTTGAACAGCACCTTGTCATATAACAACCCTACCTGCAAATATAATTGTACTTTCATAGTCACATGCATCAAAATCCAACGACCCTATTGGTGTATCTACACCAGTTGTTGCTGTTGTTGAAGAAAGGAGCTCACCACTATCTTGTCCAAGACAATTGGGAATTGGAATTAAATCAATGGTTGTTCAGTTGTTGAGCATACCCAAGATGAGGATCAATAAATTTTTAGATGCTCAGGGAATTATGAGGTATGGAAATAGGATGAGATCATGAAATGAGAGTCTTGGAGATAAGATCACCATATTCACATTGAAAGGCATGGCAGGTTAGTTTAGCTGCCTATTACTTTTTTAATCATTGACTACATTTGATTGTGGTTTTTCCCTACTTTCTATGGTCTAAATAACAGTAGCTTGCAATTTTTAAAACTGTCCATTGTTTTGATTTGCATGTGCAAGCCATATAGCTTATACATCAGAGCTAAGTCAATTGCTGTCCCCACTGTGGACGGCACGGTGGCTCAGTGCTTAGCGCCAGGGACCCGGGTTCAATTCCCGCCTCAGGCAATTGTCTGTGTGGAGTTTGCACATTCTCCCCGTGTCTGCGTGGATTTCTCCGGTTTCCTCCCACAGTCCATAGATGTGCAGGTTAGGTGAATTGGCCGTAGTGTTAGGTGCATTAGTCAGGGATAAATGTAGGGGAATGGGTCTGGGTGGGTTGCTCTTTGGTGTGGACTTGTTGGGCCGAAGGGCCTGTTTCCACACTGTAGGGAATCTAATCTAGTTAATGGTCATTGGTTACGTATCATTAGCTGCAGTCCTTCATTAATTCATCTCTGCCACCTTGCCTTCATAAAGCCACAGCTTTTCTTTTATGTAGTATTTTCCAAATAATCAGCCATTTCAAAGCACTTTCCAGTTAATGAAGTGTGTCCAGAGAGCACTGCAGATAATCTATGCCCAGCAAGTTCCCACAGATGATAAGATAATGAACTGATGATCTGCTTTTATAGTTGATGAATATTGTGCAGGTCTAACTCCCTGGTCAACTGGTGCTGTTGGTATGTTCAGTCAATTAGGTACATGGGACCTCAGCTTCATCCACAACACCTTCAGGCCACAGCATTCCCTCTGGACTGCACAGTCATCTCAGCTTTGTTGTTTGTGTCCAAGCTCTGGCCTGAGACTTGAATGCAGAACCTTGTGACCAAGGCTGACCTAAAGGGATCAAACTGCTGACTTTCACTTCAGAGGCTGTCAACTGAGGCATAGCTTGATACATTGTATGGTACTTGTTTACTGCCATTCTAGTTACAGTTGTGTAATTCAGCACAGACTGGATGGATTACCTACGTTTTTGCTGGTCTATCTAGTTTGAAACCACACTAAAACAAATTAAAGAGTTGCAGATACTAGAGATCTGAAACAGAAGTTCAATTAAAGCATCATTGGCCTCGCGATGTTAACTCCGCTTTCTCCCCCTAGGTGCTGCCAAACCTGCAGAGTTTCACCAGCAATTTCTGTTTTTTGTGTTGATACTTCACTAACCTCAGGAAACATTTTCAACTTAAGCGTGTTGGAATCAATATTCAGTACTTGACAGTTTGCCTTGGGAGAGTGAAAGACACAATCCAAGCAAAATTGTTTTTCACCTTCAAATATAAAAGCACATTACTACTTTGTGCACTTGCTGAATGCTGCTGATCAATACCTTCAGTTTTGTTTCTAGCTTATTCTTTTTGCACCCTGCTCCGCAACCCCCCCCCACACACTCACATACATGAATGTGACCTTTCAACAGACTTAATCGCAACTTCAAGATTCATTAACAAAATAATTTCTAGCTGATTCCTGCTCCCTTCTTTCCACCACCCTCCTGTGTCAGTGAAAACGTGATTAACTTCCATTTTCCAATAATTTCGCTATTGTCCATCAGTGGAAGGGTAGAGTGAGTTCTCTCTGTGTTTGACAGCTGGGCGGCAGGTGCAGGGAGCTGACGACACAAAGGCAATTACTGGAGCATGTTGAGATAGAGAGATAAAACCACTTTTATAGATTTACTCTGTACGTATATTTTAACGAGCAGTTCAAATAAAAAATTTGAAAAACAGAATGCTCCTTTGGAGAAGTCAAAATCTTTGCCTCTTTTTCTCCTCCATTCAAACTTTGCAAAGTGCAGTGCTGAGATTTGTACAATCCCAAAATCAATTCCTGCTTCAGAGTTTCAGACTCTTTAATTATTTTGACTGGTTCAGAGTGCTGACAAAAAGTTTAGAAAATGTATGGTAGGAAACATTTACATAATGCCCATTACAGAACCTCTAGTTAATCTTCTCGGTCTTTGTTAACCCAGCAGTTGACCTGGTATGAAGTGAAAGCCACCTGTTTGATCCCATGAATGAAGCAAAATGAATTTGTGCATGGTCTGTTATTTTAGGCAAAAGAGCTGTGATCAGATTGATAGGTTTCCTGATCATTGGAAGACATTTTACCAGAGGTGACACTGTAATCTTACCATTTGAAAGTAAATCTGTTTTGGTTTAACTTATTAAATAGAAATATATAAGTGTAATATGCATCAATCCAGTTGTGTTAACCTCCCCCCTCTCCCAGGATTTGGTTCCACTTGTGCCGACCTTTATTTCAACACTGTTCACAACAACATCTTTATGTGACTGTAGGCTCGGGGACAGATCCTTGAGTGGCACTTGCATCTTCTGTCTGTGTTCCAATGAGTATTGAAGTCTTATTTGACCAAATGGAGCATCACAGCCTAGCTCAATCCTATTATACAGCATTTGTGAGGCAGCGACTGGTGCACTGATTAAGAGCAGGAGCCATAAAGATCTACAACACAAGAAAAGGCCTTTTTGGCCTGTTGCATCTGTGCCAGCCAAAAACATTCACCTAACTGTTTTAATCCTGTAGTGGTCTGGGTATTATGTAATGGGAGAGGATTAATTAATAACCATAGGCTGGTTAGGCTGACATCAGGGAGGGGAAAATGCTGGAGTCAATTATTAAGGATGTAATAACATCATTTGGGAAGTGGTGACAGGAGCAGTCCAAGTCAGCATTGATTCACTAAAGGGAAATCTTGACAAATATTCTGGAATTTTTTGAGGGTGTGATCAATAGTGGATAACGATGAATCAGTAGATTTTATGTATCTAGAACTTCAAAGGCTTTTGACAAGGGCCTACCTAAGAGTTTAGTAAGCAAAACTAAACGTCATGGTATTGGAGGTAACATACTGACATGGATAGAGAACTGGTTGGCAGATAGGAAACAGAAAGTTGGAATAAATGGGTCCTTTTCAGAGAGGCAGGCAATGATGAATGGGGTGTCACAGGATTCAGTGCTGGAACCCAGCTGTTCACAAAATACATTAACAATTTGGAAGGAGGAATTTAATGTTGAAACTTTATTGCTGGAACAGCACAGCAGGTCAGGCAGCATCCAGGGAACAGGAGATTCGACGTTTCGGGCACAGGCCCTTCTTCATTCCTGAAGAAGGGCCTGTGCCCGAAACGTCGAATCTCCTGTTCCCTGGATGCTGCCTGACCTGCTGTGCTGTTCCAGCAATAAAATTTCAACTTTGATCTCCAGCATCTGCAGACCTCACTTTCTCCAGAAGGAATTTAATGCAATATCTCAATTCGCTGATGGCACTAAAAGCTGGGTGATAGTGTGTGCTGTGAGAAGGATGCTAAGTGGTTGCAGGATGACTTGGACAGACTGGTTGAGTGGGAAAATGCCATATAATGTAGATAACCCAACGTGAGGTCATCCACTTTGGTGACAAAAACAGGGTAGCAGATTATTATCTGAATGGTAGCTATTTAGGAAAAGGTGAGGGGCATCAAGACTTTGGTGTCATAGTGGAATAAAGCTGAAGGTTGGCATGCAGGTGCAGCAGGCAGTGAGGAAAGCTATTGGAATACTGGCCTTCGTAGAGGATTGGAGTATGGGAATAGATCTGGGAAGAATGTTCCTAATGTTGGGGAGGTTTAGGATAAGGGGTAAGCCATTCAAGACCGAGTTTGGGAAGAATTACTTCACTCAGAATTGTGAACCTGTGGAATTCTCAACCACAGAAAGCTGTTGAGGCTAGTTGTTAAGTATATTGAAGAGGGGGCTGGATGTGACTCTTGCAGCTAAAAGGATCAAGAGGGATGGAGGCAAAGTGGAACTGGGATACTGAAATTGCATGATTAGCCATGATCATATTGATTGGTCATACATGCTAACAAGGCCAATGGCCTACTCCTGCACTTATTTTCTATGTCACCCATTTCCTCGCTGCCTCTATACGCTTTACCTGTAATATGACCATTTCACTATCCACAATCCTATCCACAAAGAGCCTTACAGATACTCCACAGTGACTTCAGCTGCAAGGGAAACGTGTTTTGCCCATCTAAGTCTACTGTCTGTTCACTCAGCACTAACCTCTTCATTATGTGTCTGCACCAGCAAAGGAGCCATGAATAATAATTTCATTTCCGTTTCTTTTAAAAGTCAAGAATAATGTGCTACAACTAGCTAATCCACTCTGATGATTTCTTCCCTTTCTCTTAAGAGTAACATCTCTTATCCATGATAAGCTGCATCTCGATGGGTAGCATCTTGACTCTAAATTGGAAAGTTGTCTGGTCAGGTCACTTTCCAAAGGACGAAGCACAAAACTGAGCTGACACTTTCAGTTTAGTATTGTATTGTTGGGAGTGCTGTCTTTCAGAAGAAATGTTAAACCAAGGCTTCATCTAGTCCTGCTGTTGGTTCTAAAATTTTCCATGGCACTATTTGGAAAAACAGGGATGTTATTCTTGATTACTTGTCCGATCTCCCTTCCTCAAACAACATTCATGGAAAATATATAGATTATCTAGTCAGTTATTACCTGTGCAATTTTAATGCGTGCAAACTGGCTGCTGTATTTCCTATATCATAACTATAATTCACTAGCTGAAGGGTACTTGACAAGGTGTGAAGGTCACAAAAGGTGTTGGAGAATTTTTAGTTTTTCAGATTCATTCTACCCCAATTTGAGCTCCAACTTCTCCCTGCCACAGATCAGGAATCTCCAGTGCTGGTATCCCCTGTCATTGGTATACATTGGAAAGATTTACAAGTTAGTCCTCTATCTGTTAGGCTATGTGATGAAGTTACCTTTCTTGGCCATCAGGTACTAGAGGGTTATTGAAACCAGGAATGCTGGTTAACTCGCAGCCGTGCTACTGCTGTACCATAAAACCTCTTCGTAATTTAGTTACTTTTAAAACATACTCACTTGTGACAAATATATCGGACAGTTTATAAGGACAAAGGGATAATGAAAGTCATTGTATTTACATACTGTCATTTATAATCTTGGCAAATGAAAATGATTTACAATCAGATCTCATCACTGTTGTAAAGCAAGAAATGTGGGAGTCAATTTGCACACTGCAAGGTCCCATAAATGCCCATTGTGTCAAAGGGATCTTCACAGCAAAAGGCCCTTTGGTCCATCCAATCTATGCTGGTCAAAAATATGCATCTAATTGTTCTAATCCTATTTGCCAATATTTTCCCCATAGTTTGTATGCCTTGGGATTGCAAGATTTCTTAAATGTTATGAGGGTTTTGGCCTGTACTCTTTGGGTGAAAAGAAAATGCTCACATCCCTCCAAATCTCCTGCCCCTTATCTTAAAGTTATGCTCCTGGATATTGATCCCTTCGTGAAGTGGAAAATGTTCTTCCTGTCCACCCTGTCTGTGTCCCTCATAATTTTACACATCTCAATCCTGTCCCTCGGAGATCTACCATTCATCATACATTCCCTTACTTTGTTTGACCTGCCTGAGTTCATCACCTCACACTTAGACTGATCAGTGGCAAATGGAATTCAATTCAGTTATTTAACCAGCCCATCTGTATCCTCCTGTAATCTACGGCTATCCTCCTCACTATTTACCACATAACTGACCCACAAACCTAGTGATCAACCCTCTTACTTTCAAGTTTAAATCGATTTAAAGCGATTTCTCCAACACTGATCCCTGTGAAGCTCCACTGGATGCAGGTATCAAGTCACAAAAATGCCCTTAGACCATTACCCTTTGTTTCCTGCCAGTCGGCCAATTCTCTTAACAATTTGCTAAATCTCCTTGGTTCCTATGCGCTCTTACCTTCACTATCAGTTTCTCAAATGGCACCTTATTAAAAGCCTTGCTGAAGTCAAAGTAAACTACCTCAAAATTATGGCCCTCATCTACACACCTGGTCATCTCAAAAAATTCAATCAAGTTGGTCAGACATGATCTCGCTTAACAAAACCAAGCTAATGATCATGAGTAATCCCTGCCACTCCAAATGCGGATTAATTCTGTCCCTTAGAATTGCTTCCAATAGATTTTCACAGTGGTTATTCTGACAGGCCTGTGCTTTCTTGGTTTATCTATTCCTCCTTTCTTGAATAAGGGTACAACATTGGCTGTCCTCCAATCCTCTGGTAACTCTCCTGTGGTCTGGGGGAGATTGAAAATTATGCCAAAATCCCTGCTATTTCCTTCCTTGCCCCATTCAACAGCCTGGAATGCACATAGTGTAATAGTCAAGGATGGAAACAAGTTTTTTAGTCCAACTTGTCAATGCCGACCAAGTTTCCCAAACTAAACCACTTGCTTGCATTTGGCCGATAATCCCTCTAAACCTTTTCTATTCATGAAATTTTCCAAATGTTTAAATGTTGTAACTGTACCTGCATCTACCACTTCATCTGACACTTTGTTACAGATACAAATCACCCAGAATGTTGTCCCTCAGGTCCTTTTTAAATTTTTCTCCTCGAACCTTAAAAATACACTCAAGTTTTGAATTCTAGGGAAAAGACCTTTGCTATTCATCTTATCTATGTCCCTCATGATTTTATAAACCTCTATAAGGTTAACCTCTATAATATCAACCTCCTATGCTCCAGTGAAAAATGTCTCAGCCGATCCAGCTTATCCTTATAACTCAAACCCTCCAGCCCTGGCAACATTAGAACATAGAAGAATACAGCGCAGTACAGGCCCTTTGGCCCTCAATGTTGCGCCGATCCAAGCTCACCTAACCTACACTAGCCCACTATCCTCCATATGCCTATCCAATTCCTGCTTAAATGCCCATAAAGAGGGAGAGTCCACTACTGCTACTGGCAGGGCATTCCATGAACTCACGACTCGCTGAGTAAAGAACCTACCCCTAACATCTGTCCTATACCTACCACCCCTTAATTTAAAGCTATGCCCCCTCGTAATAGCTGACTCCATACGTGGAAAAAGGTTCTCACGGTCAACCCTATCTAAACCCCTAAACATCTTGTACACCTCTATCAAGTCACCCCAAACCTTCTTTTCTCCAATGAAAACAACCCCAAGTGCCTCAACCTTTCCTCATACGATCTTCCTACCATACCAGGCAACATCCTGGTAAAACTCCTCTGCACCCGTTCCAGTGCCTCCACATCCTTCCGATAGTATGGCGACCAAAACTGCACACAATACTCCAGATGCGACCGCACCAGAGTCTTATACAACTGCAACATGACCTCAAGGCT
>NC_057750.1:16369240-16390190 GCF_004010195.1 Chiloscyllium plagiosum
ATAAAATTCAAGGCCAATGGCTCTGCAATCTCCTCCCTTGCTTCCCAGAGAATCCTAGGATAAATGCCATCAGGCCCAGGGGACTTATCTATTTTCACCTTTTTCAGGATTTCCAACACCTCTTCTCTACTTACCTCAAAGCCATCCATTCTACTTAATTGTGTCTCAGTACTCACATTGACAACAATGTCCTGTTCCTGATTGAATACTGACGAAAAGTATTCATTCAGTGTCTCCGCAATCTCTTCTGCCTCCACACGCAACTTCCCCCTACTATCCTTGACTGGACCTATTCCTACCCTAGTCATTCTTTTATTCCTTACATACCTATAGAAAGCCTTAGGGTTTTCCCTAATCCTATCTACTAAGGACCTTTCATGTGCCCTCCTTGCTGCTTTTAGCTCTCTCTTCAGGTCCTTCCTGGCTACCCTATAACTCTCAATCGCCCCAATTGTACCTTCACGTCTCATCTTGAGATAGGCCGCCCTCTTCCATTTAACAAGGGATTCCAATTCCTTATTAAACCACGGCTCCCTCGCACGACCCTTTCCTTCCTGCCTGACAGGTACATAATTATCAAGGACACTCAATAGTTGCTCCTTGAACAATCTCCACATATCATTTACACTCTTGCCTTGGAGTCTACTTTACCAAGCCACATATCCTAAGTCATGCCTCACCGCATCATAATTTCCCTGACCCCAGGTTTAACTCTTGCCCTGTAGTACACACTTATCCCTCTCCATCATGAGAGTAAAAATCACCGAATTATGGTCACTATCCCCAAAGTGCTCACCTACCTTTAATTCTAACACCTGGCCTGGTTCGTTACCCAGAACCAAATCCAGTATGGCCTCACCTCTTGTTGGCCTGTCTACATATTGTGTCAGGAAACTCTCCTGCACACATTGAACAAACACTGACCCGTCTAACGAACTTGAGCTATAGCTTTCCCAATCAATATCAGGAAAGTTAACGTCCCCCATAACAACCACCCTATTATTGTCACTCATCTCCTGAATCACCTTCCCTATCCTTTCTTCAATGATTCTAGGACTATTAGGAGGCCTGTAAAAGACTCCTAACAGGGTGACCTCACCTTTCCTATTCCTAACCTCAGCCCAAACTACCTCAGATGGCGAGTCTTCATCCATCGTCCTTTCCACCGCTGTAATACGATCTTTGACAAGCAATGCCACACCTCCCCCTCTTTTACCCCCACCTCTGACCCTACTAAAACATTTAAACCCTGGTAAATCTTTTCTGAACCTTTTCCAATTTAATAATATCCTTTCTGTAAGCCAGGTGACCAGACTCGAAAAGTGGCTTCATCAACGTTCTCTTTCAACCTTGAACATTTATCTATTTTTAAGCCTGCCAGGCCACTCAGAACCTCCTCTTTGTCGATGCTAACTTCTTTAAGTATATCACAGTCCTTTTCCCTGATTTCTATACCCACAGCGTTCCTCTCATTAATGAACATTGACTCGAAGCATTAATTTAGAACTTTTACCTGTGTCTTCTGGCTACATGCAAAAATTATCACTGGTCCTCAATTGGCGCTATGCTTTCCCTTGTTATCCTTTTACCCTTAATGTACTTGGGAGTTTCCTTTATTTTACCTGCCATTATTCTTCTTTGTCCCACATTTGCTCTCCTGATTTACTTTTTGTTTTTTTATGTCTTTTCCCTTGCACATTGTTTCCTCCTCTTAGCTTCTGCTATTTTGAGCCCTCAATATCTGCCTAAGCCTCCCTTTTTCTCTTTATCCAAACCTGTATGTCCTTGGTATCCAGGGATCCGAGGGTTTGTTGGTTCTATCCTTTATCTTTATTGGTACATACTGATCCTGTACAGTATTTCCTTCTTGAACTTGTATTGGGTTTCAGTCCTTTCTGGCCAAATCATATCTGATTTGATTAAAATCAGCCCCCTCCCCGCGCGTGGATGCACGTGCACACACAGTTTAAAACTTTGGTTACATGCCCATCCTTGTCCTTCTCCATAATGATCTTGAACCTAGTGGAATCATGATCACTGTCTACAAAATGCTCCCCCATTGATATTTCAGCCACATTCCTGGCTTCATTACCTGAAGTTAAGTCAAGAATTACTGCGTGGTCTTCTATGTACTGGCTTAAAAAGCTCTAATGGGTGCATTTTAAGAATTCTGCCCCCTCGAAACCTTTCATAGTTCATTCTAGTTAGGGCTGGGGAGGTTGAAATTCCCAACTATCACTACCGTATTACTTTTGCACTTTTCAGAAATTTGCCTAGAAACCTGCTGTCTATTTCTCTTGGGTTGTTAGTTGACATACAGTGGTTGACAAACATTCACAAGAGTCATAGAGCACGTAAACAGACCTTTTGGTCTAACTCCTCCATGCCATCCCAGACTAAATAGTCCCATTTGCCTGCATGTAGCCTGTATCCTTTAAAACCTTCATGGACCAGTCCAAATGTCTTGTAAACTGTGCTTGCATCTATCATGGGTGGCACTGCTGCCTCACAGCACCATGGAACTGGGTTCAATTCCATTCTCAAGTGACTGTGTGGGGTTTCTGCTTGGGTTTCCTCCCACAGTCCAAAGATGTACAGTTTGGGTGGATTCACTTTGCTAAATTGCCCCATAGTGTCTAGGAATGTGTAGGTTAAATGGATTAGCACTGGTAAAATGCAGCATTATGGGAACGCGAGGGTGGGTCTGGGTGAAATATCCCTGTGGACTCATGTTTCTACTTTCTCTGGTAGTTCATTCCATATATGCACCACCGTGTGTGAAAATGTTGCCCCTCAGATTCTTTTTAAATCTTTCCCCTCTCTTCTTAAATTATGCCCTCCAGTTTTGAACACCCCTACTCTAGGGAAAAGACCTTCGCTATTTACATTACCTTTGCCTCTTATGATTTTGTAAACCTGTATAAGGTCACCTGTCGACCTCCTATGCCCCAAGTAAAAAGTCCCAGTCTCTCATAATTCGAACCTTCAAGTCCTGGTAATATTCTTATAAATCTTTTCTACACCCTTTCCAATTTAATAATATCCTCCCTTTAGCAGGGCGACTAGAACTGTGTGCAGTCCTCCAAATATGGCCTCATCAATGCTCTACATAGCCACAACAGGCAACATATCAGCCTGGAGTCTTTTGCAGCTGCAGAAATATCTGTTTATCCCCCTACAGCTGAATCCCCTGCTGTTCCTCTTCCTACCCTTTTGTAAAGCAGACTCATGCAAGGTGCCATTAAGTTGGCTACCATTGCTTTCACCTGTACAGTCATGTACCCAACAATGTCCAAAGTGGTATAACAACCCGGTAAATTGATTATTTCTAGCGATTCTTTGGTTGATGGACTATTATTGGCCAAAAGCCAGAGGCGAGTTTCCCTACTCTTCATTCAAAACAGTGCCATGGAACATTTTTGTTTCCTTTTTTTACCATAAGCTTGTCAGCTCATGAATATTTAAGTCGAAGGACAAGAAAGGGTTGAAAGGGTTACATTACCATACCAGAATGCATTGACTTGGCTTAGCTTGTCCATTTTTTTTAAATCAACCTGTTCAGGCATGCTATGACACACTTCCAGAGTAGATGGTACTTGAATCTCAACCTTCAGGCCCAGAGATTTGGAACACCACACAGCAATAATGAACCCTTAGACTTGGCTTGTATTCTGTCAAGAAGACCAAGGGCTCATCAAATTGAGGTGTTTGAGATGATTAGCTATGTCAGTTGGGTAGACAGAGAATCTAATTCCTATGAAGAAGTCATACAGTACCCAAAAGGTTAACTGCTTTCTCCCCACAGATGCTGCCAGACCTGTTGAGTTTATCCAGCATTCTGTGTTTGTTGCTAATTCCTTGTTGGGGAGGGGCAGAACAAAGGAATTGGACCGTAAACAAAGGCTAGACCGTTCAGAGGTGATATTGGAAACGCTCCTTCACAAATCAATTATTAGAAATTGGAAACTTCCTTTGATGAAAATCTTTTAACACTTGATCAAATTAAAATGTCAAAACTAAGATTGATAGATTTTTGGTAGGCAAAGATATTAAGTGATCTAAAATCAAGGTAGGAAAATTGAGTTAAGATATAGATTAACCACAAGCAAAATGATCTGCTTCTGTTCCCATGTAACAACCTTGAAGGTTATTAAGAAGCAATGATTAGATGATGCACAACTGACATGTTAAAAGCCTTTTGGACAAAGTTTAAGGGTTAAATATTCGTAGCATATATTACTGCCAATAAGACTTGTGACTAAATTAATTACTACCATCGAAATTGCACAGGATTTTTCTCTCTTCACCATTATAAAGAACTGCAACGATCAGCATTCTAGCAACATAGCTATATTCAGCTCTCCTACAGGAAGTTCAAGGCTAAATCCAGACTTGATGAGAATATCAAACCCTCTCCTGAGCTACAAGAAGCAGAACAGGAAATGGGAAGTGAAGCCAAGCAGCAGTGAATGATGGACAGGGCCCCCAGCACTTCACCTCTAACTAACAATTGTCTGAGTCTCTAACTGTGCTTCTGACCACATTGCTTCTAGTGTTCAGATGAGGCATGTTGCACCTAGGGGGCTGGTGCCTGTCAGACTCTGTCAGACTTTCTCCTTGAGCACACTCAAGCTGGTAACTTTGGAACATGCAGTTATTTCACATATCAGCTGTTACCTAGATCTTGATAACACTGCTTTAATAAAATGAACAGCAATACATATCGAGCGTTTGCAAGTCAGAGGAATTACCCTAGTGGGTGCTGTTAAATGCTATTTGATTGTGGAAAATATAACCTTCTGTCCAAGCTAGGATTGTACAATTGGTTTTGTCAATGTGGAGTCACTCCATTCCTATGAATTAACCATTGTGTCCTCACTGATTTTCTCATCAGCCAAAGCAAGAAGGTAAAAAAGACATGCATTTATATAACATTTTTCATGACCATCTGACATTTCAAAGCACTTTACAACCAAATGGTGTACTTTTTGAAGTGTACGCTCTGTTGGAATATGAGAAATAAATTTGTGCACAGCAAGATCCCACAAACAGCAAAATGACTGCTAATGATCAGATCATCTGTTTCTTTTGTGAAATAAAACAAAGTACTGGAGAAACTTAATAGGATTCTACTGGACTCGAAATGTTAAGTCTGTTTCTCTCTCTATAGATGCTCCCAGACCTGCTGAGTTTCCTCGGCAGTTACTGTTTTTATTTCAGTTTTCCAGCATCTGCTATATTTTGCTCTTATTTGTTTTTGTGATGTGATAGATATTAGCTAGAACACCCAGCTCTCCTTCAAGTAATGCCCCAGAGTGGTTTGCACGCACACAACGGCTTAACGTTTCTACTGAAAGACAGTGGCTCCAACTCTGCAGCAGTCCCTCAGTACAGGACTGAAGTGTCAGCATGGGATTTTCTACTCAAAACCTGGAGTGGTGTTTAAACTCAGAATTTTATAACTCAAGCAAATGTGCTACTGACTGACACTAAGGCCCTTGTTACTTCAGCATAACGCCTCCATTTTAACAACAGCTTTGGGCAACCAGCCAGAGAAAGCCAAGTGGATGGTAGCAGAACAGTCAGAAAGGCCACGGTCAAGGTGTAGTTGTTAACACAGAGAAGCTGTACTTCCTCATCAGTCCTTGTGCTCGGGACAAAAGTCCAACAGAACCTGACAAGGCCTCTCGGTACAACATGCCTCATCTGATGTAACTCCTGCAGATTTCAGACAGGAGGCAAGCGTCAAATTTTCCAATTAGGTTGAGCAGTCAAAGTTACACAGTCTTTGTTCTGTATGTTGCCATCTACTGAAGCTTCCCTTGTGTATTAATCTCCTACCATTCCCAAAACAATTCCAAGTTTTCACTGATGTTGCCTAAGTCAATACCCAGTATGAAGGGATAATATTTTATTGTTGGCAAATGCATGTTACATAGATTGGGTAAATTGGCTGCAGTTGCTGATACCAATTTTCTACTTGAACTATCAGTACATCAAGAACAATAGTTTTTCTTGATATTTTTGTTTCCTCTCATGGGATGTGTTGCCTATCTCTAATTGCCTTTGAAATGAGTGTCTTGTTCGGCCACTTAAGAAGGTCAGTTAATAGTCAACCACATTGCTGATGTGGTGTCACATGTAGGCCAGAGCAGTTAAGGATGATGGAAGGAATATTTCCTTCCCTGAAGAATATTAGTGAACCAGAGTAAAACTTCCTAAAGAATCATAGGATCCCTAGAGTGTGGAAGCAGGCCATTTGTGTCCACACCAACCCTCCAAAGAGCATCCCATCCATACTCACTCCTCTATATTTCCCATGACTAATCCACCTAGTCTGCACATCTTTGGAATGTGGGAGGAAACCCAAACACCCAGACGAAATGCAAGCAGACACGAGGAGAATGCAAACTCCACACAGTCAATTGAACCTGGGTTCCTGGTTCTTTGAAGCACCAGTGTGCCACCCCAACTTTCACAGGAGTAATTATCAAACAAAACATAACATCAAGTCACAGAAGGAGACATTTGAACAGATGACCTAAAGCTTGTCAAAAGCATTTTAAAGAGCGCCTCAAGAGAGAAGAGACATGGAGTGTTTGAGGGGGGTTAATGCCATAGTGTGGGGCTTAGGCAGTATTAAATATTGTCAAGAGTGGGACAAAGGAAGTCAGGGATATGCAGAAAAGGGTCCAGAGAAAGAAGAAGATAAGACCAAAGAAGAATTTCCAACAGTTTGAAAAATGGGGCCATTGTCAGATTGCATGGCATAGGGAGTAGCATGAAGAAAACGATGTAAACGAGGACGAGGGCAGCAGTGTTTGAATGAGATTAAGGATGAGAGGTCAACCAGTAAGTCATGGAATAATCAAGTTTGGGAGGGTGAGGAGAGAAGAGGGGAAAATAAACAAGACAAAGAAAACAATCATTGCAAGATGGTCTTTTGGGGTAGCTGTGATCAACACTTGATAGCAGGAGAGAGAACATAAACAAGCCCATACCCACCATTTGAATCTAAATAACTGCGAGCATTTCTGATTTTGTTTCATATTTTGGTGGAGAATATCTGGTGTAACACCACAGGGAGATTGAATTTGAGCCAAGTTGCTTTGATATGAATGAAGAAACAGTGGTGAGCAGCAGTTTCTGGAGATCAACAGCAGGAAGTGACTGGCAGCCTCTGCTCACTGGGGTTAATGAATGTGACAGGCAGTAGTGTCAGACGTTCATTCAGCCCGACAATCAGTTTGTTACTGTATGCATCAAAGCGTTGACCGCTCTTGGTTCAAGGGCAGCCGTTTCCTTTAATTGTCAGGAGACACTATATGCAATCAGCATGGTGCTCGCAGCAGGCAAGGTATGTTTTGTAGACAGCATCTTCCAAAATATGAATTGAGGGTTTTTTTTTATGGCACTTTGTTCAGAGAGATTTGCTTATTGAATTTGAAGAATCCTGTTTGTACCTTCTTCGCATGTTTACAGTTAATACCAGAAAACTTTATTCTTCAGTCTTTATTTTCCCACAAACACCAGCTGTTCTCTGGCACCTTCCTAATAGCATGATTCTGCTAACCTCCTTATTGGATAGATTCGGCATGTTGGCAGCCGGTTCTATACAGCTAGCACCCACAGGTAGCAAATGAACAAAAGAATGAATGCCGGGTTAAGTCTGCTTTTGGTAGTGGTAATTACAGAAGGGATGTTGTGCTCCACAAAACAGTTTTAAGGCATGCTTTAGAGGAGGAGGGAGAGAGATGGAGAGGCTTAGGGACAGGTATTCCAGAGCTTAGGGCTTGAACGGCTGAGACTACAGCTACCAAGTGCGGGTTAAATGAAACTGTCAATACACAGGAGACTAAAATTGGAAGAACACTGACACCATGGAGAGTTGTAGGAGTGAAGGAGGAAACAAAGGTAGAAAAACCATTGAGAGATTTGCTTTCAAGGATGAGAATGATTTAGAGGTGCCAGTGTTGGACTGGGGTGTACAAAGTTAAAAATCAGTCAACATCAGGTTATAGTCCAACAGGATTATTTGCAAGCATTAGCTTTCAAAGCGCTGCACCTTCATCAAGTGGTTCAGTGCTCTGAAAGCTAGTGTTTCCAAATAAACGTGTTGGATTATAACCTGCTGTTGTGTGATTTTTAAGGATGAGAATGTTTTTGAGAGATTGCTGGCATGGGAACCAGGAGATCATCAAGTGCAGACAATCCGGGTGAATCGTGCAAGTTGGGAGACGGGCAGCAGAGTTGCAAGTTGAAGTCGACAAAGGATTTAACATGGGAGTGCACACAGAAGTGACATTGGAATAGTGGAATCTGAAGGAGAGTGGAAAAATAAAATGTGTAGACTGAAAAATAGGTTATTGGATAACTTCATTGCTTTTAGTCATACATTTATGGGGATTGTTTATATTGAACCAAACAGGCAGATGTGGCCTTATTTGATATTTCATGTAATGCTAGTGGAGGTTGTGTGATCGAAATTATTATGTGACTAATAAAATGGAAAAGAAATATAACTAAATGGAGAGAGGACCTGGTAACATTTTGCAGGTTGTCTGATCCACCATTTCACTAAAATGTCACGTGTAAAATGATGCTTAAAATTCAAAGGTTTTTAACACATAATTAAAAGTTTCAGATTATTTAATTCAGTATTGGCAGCTTCCTAAGATGTTCCACCAGAGGAACATAAGATGATGGAATAATGCCAAGAAATGGGAAGTGACCCATTTCTTCTGAAGATATCTGTAGGTTCATGTCATTCAAATAAAAAGATCTCATGAAGTATTTGAACATTGCATGTAAACCTTACTGCTTCATTTGTAAGAATCTGTGAAACATGCATTTTGCAAATAATGCAGAGCACAGGAATTGGATGTGATATCCAGCTGGTCCACACTGGTGTTCTCACAAGCCTTCTTCCACTCTACTTAATCTAAGCCTTTCACCATTCACATCTAATCCTACTACCTCACATATTTAGGAGGTGTTCCCTTAAATTCGTTCTATGCCATTCACCTCAACTATTCTCCAAACTAGCTGTGGGAAGACAATGGCATAAGGCCATAAGCCGCAGGAATAGCAGTAAGCCATTTGCCCCAATGAGTCTGCTGTACCATTCAATTAGATCATGTCTGATCTGGTAATTCTCAATTCCACATTTTTGCCTTATCCCCACTTATGCTTAATTACATTTCTGATCAAAAATCTGTCTATCTCAACCTGGCCATACTTAACAATTTGACCTTGACAGCTGTTTGTGGTCAAGAATACCACAGAGTCACTGTTCTCTGGGAAGAAATTCTTCCTCATCTCAGTTTTAAAAGGGTGATTCTTTACTCTGAGATGTTGCTGTCTGGTCTTAGACTCTCCCACAAAGGGAAACAGCCTTTCAGCATCTAATCTGTCAAGTCCCTTAAGAATCTTACATGTTTCAATAATGTATCTTGTTCTTATTAACTCCAATAAGTACAGCCCCAACCTAATCAACCTCTTGCCATGAGAAAATCCCTCCATCAATCTAGTGAATCTTCTTTGGATTGCCTCTAATACCAGATTATCTTTCCTTAGATTTTGAGATCCAGAAGTGTTCACAGTATTCCAGGTTTGATTTAACAAGTGTCTTGTCTAGTTTTAGCATGATCTCACCACTTACAGTATAGACTTCACTTTAAAATAATGACCACTAGCCTTCCCTAATACCCACTGAACTTGAATGCTAGCTTTTTGTCATTCATGCACTAGGGCCCCCAAATCCCTCTGTGTAACAGCTTTCCAAAATCTTTCCTCATTTAAATAATATTCAGCTTCTACATTCTTCCTGTCAAAGTGCATGACCTTACATTTTCCCACATTATATTCCAGCTGCCAAGGTTATTGCCCAATCATTTAACCTATCTCCATCCCTCTGTGGACTCCTTGTGTCATCATCCTTACCTGCCTTTCATCTATTTTGTGTTATTCACAAATTTAGTAAAAGCACATCCACTCCGTCATCCATGTCATTAATATATATTGTAAATAATTGTGGCCCCAGCACTGACCCACATGACACTCTACTAGTTAATAGTTGCCATTCTGAAAATGCCCCCGGTACCCACAGCAGAGATTCATCCTGAGGAAAAAGAAGCAGGGAGGATGAGACAATCACAGCTGACTAGGCAAGTTAGGGATAGCATAAAAGCAAAAGAGAAAGCACGTAATGTGACGAAGGGCAGTGGGAAACTAAAGGATTGGGAAGTTTACAGAGGGCAACAAAAAAAAAGATTAAGTATGAGGGCAAGCTAGCCAGTAATATAAAGGAAGACTGTAAGATTTTCTTTAAATATATAAAGGGTAAAAAAAAGGCAAAAGTGGACACTGGGTCGCTGGAAAATGACGCTGGGGAGAAAGTCGTGGGGAACAAGGAAATGGCTGAGGAACTGAATAATTACTTCACGTCGGTCTTCATGGTGGAAGACACAAGTAAGATCCCAAAAATTCAAGAGATTGAGGGACACAGCTGAATATGGTGGCCATCACCAAGGAGAATGTGGTAGAAAAACTGAATGGCCTGAAGGTGGATAAATGACCTGGAACAGATGGACTACACCCCAGAGTTCTAGGGGAGATAGTTGAAGAGATTGTGGTGAACTTTCAGAAATCACTAGAATCAGAAAATCATTAACGTGACACCCCTGTTTTAAAAGGGAGTAAGACAAAAGATGGAAAATTAGTCTAATCTCAGTTGTGATTAGTCTAATCTCAGTTGTGGATGAAATCCTGGAATCCGTTGTGAAGGATGAGGTTTCCGAATACTTGGAAGTGTATGGTAAAATAGGGCATGGTTTCATCAAAGGTAAGTCATGCCTGACAAATCTTCTAGAATTCTTTGAGGAACTAATGAGCAGGTTAGACCAAGGAGAGTCAAAGGATGTTATCTACCTGGACTTCAAGAAGACCTTTGAAAAGGGGCTCCTGAGTAAGATAAGGGCCCATGGTGTTAGAGGCAAGGTGCTAGCATGGATAGAAGACTGGCCATCTGGCAGAAAGCAGAGAGTGGGGAGAAAAAGGTCCTTCTTAGGATGGTAGCCACTGACAAGTGGTGTCCCACAAAGCTCCATGTTGGGACCAAAACTTTTCACTTTATACATTAACAATCTAGATGAATAAACTGAGTGCATTCTGCAGATGATGCAAAGATAGGTAGAGGGACAGGTAGCATTGAGGAGGCGGGGAGGCTGTAGAAGGGTTTGAAAATGTGTTGCTGGAAAAGCGCAGCAGGTCAGGCAGCGTCCAAGGAGAAGGAAAATCGATGTTTTAAGCTCTGATCTCCAGCATCTGCAGTCCTCACTTTCTCCTTGCAGAAGGGTTTGGACAGGTTAGGAGAGTGGGCAAAGAAGTGGCAGATGGAGTACAACGTGGGAAAGTGTGGGGTCATGCACTTTGGTAGGAAGAATAGAGGCATGGACTATTTTCGAAATGGGGAGAAAATTCAGAAGTCTGAAGTGCAAAGAGTTTTGGGAGTTCTACTCCAGGATTCTCTCAAGGTATACATGCAGGTTGAGTCAATAGTTAGGAAGGCAAATGCAATGATGGCATTTATTTTGAGAGTACTTGAATACAAGAGCAGGGATGTACTTCTGAGGATCTATCAGGCTCTGGTCAGACCACATGTGAACTATCGTGCACAGATCTGGACCCCATGTCTCAGGAAGGATGTACTGCCTTAGAGTGTGTTTGAGGGAGGTTCACAAGAGTTGTCCCGGGAATGAAGAGACTCTGGTTCTAAACGTGTTGGAGGTTAGAAGGATGGGGGGGGGGAATCTAATTGAAACATACAAAATATTGAATGGCCTGGACAGAGTGGATGTTGGGAAGATGTTTCCATTGGTAAGAGAGACTGGGACCTGAGGGCATAGCTTTAGAGTAAAGGGAATACCTTTTAGAATAGAGATAAGGAGAAACTTCTTCAGGTAGAGAGTGGGGAATCTATGGAATTCATTGCCACAGGAGGCTGTGGAGGACAGGTCATTGAGTATATTTAAGACTGAGATAAGTTCTTGAATATCAAGGTGATCAAAGGTTCTTGGGAGAATGGGGTTGAGAAATGTATCAGCCATAATTGAATGGCGGAGCAGACTCAATGGGCTGAATGGCCTAGTTTCTGCTCCTATATCTTATGATCTTATGGTCTTATTCCAGCTCTCTTCTATAAGTTAGTCAATCCCTTATCCATGCTAATATACGACCCCAACACCATGACTCTTATTTTATACCTATTAGTTCCCCTTTGCCTATCCTGCTTGTTTATCTCCTCAAATAACTGTAATACACTTGTTAGGAATGATTTCCCTTTCACGAATCTACGCTGAATCTGCTTGTTAATCATATGCCTTTCTAAATGCTCTGCTATTACCTTGAGATCTTTCCAGAATCCCAGAAGATTCCTGGAAAGTTACTACCAGTATACCCATTATCTTTATAGCGACTTATTTTAATATCCTAGAATAGAAACCATCAGGTCCAAAGGACTTATTGGTCTTTACCCGAATTAGCGTCCCTAGTTCTTTTACTCTAGTGAGAATTATTGTAGATATTTCCTCCCCTTTAGCCCCTTTGAAATTTAGTATCACTGGAATGCTATTCATGTCCTCTACCATGAAGATTAATGCAAAGCAGTTATTCAACTCTAATGTCATTTCCTATTTCCCATTATTCCCCATCCATCCTCAATCTCTATTGGTCTATTTTCACTATGACCTTTCTCTTCTATTATATATATATAATCTCTTGCTGTCCGTTTTTATGTTAGTTGCTTGTGTATCCTGATAGATTATTTTCTCCCTTTTTGGGGTCATTTTTTGTTAACTTTCAAAACTTTCCAAATCCTCTGCTTTAGTACAAATCTTTTTCATTTTGCACATTTTAAAAAAATTTGATATGATTCTTAACTTCCTTGGTTAACCATGGTTGATTATCCCCTTTCTAGAATCCTTCTCGTTCACTGGGATATATTTTTTCTGTAGTCATGACGTATTTTCTTAAACATCTGTCTTTGTTCCTCAATCTTTTTTTTCTGCTAAATTTCTTTTCCAGACCATTCCAACCAACTCTGCCCTCATTCCTTTTCTATTATCCTTATTTAAGTTTAACGCAATTGTTTCCAATTTGCAAACTGAATGCTAAATTCAACAATGTTATGGCTACTATTCCAGAGATCACTTGCTTGCAATACCACCCCATCCTTTTGCTTTGTAATCCTACATAACCTCTACCCACCTCTAATTAGTTTAGAGCCCTCTCTACAGCACTAGTTAGTCAATTCTCCAGGACACTAGACCCAGCACAGTTCAAGTGAAACCCATCCAACTGGAATAACTTTCTTCTATCCCAGTACAGGTGCCTGGCCCATTCCATCCACACCAATCTTTAAGCCATTCATTTAACTCCTTGATTTTTTTAAATATCCTAAATTAGTTTGCCCCTGGCTCAGGCAGTAATCCAGAGATTATCACCTTGGAGTTTCTGCTTAACTCCAAATCTTTCACCAGAACCTCCTTTCTAATCCTATCAATGTCTATAGCACCAACATAGATGACAATACCTGGATTCCTCCCTCCCTCTCTCTCCAGCTTCCTCTCCAGTCCTGAGGTGATATCCCTAACACTGGCACCAGCTGGGCAAAACAGCTTGTGGGACTCATGCTCATGGCTGCAGAGAACTGTACCTATCCCATACTTAAATTGTTCCTTCCGCTGTTACTTTCCTATATCCTCCCCAACTTGAATAGCTCCCTGTACTGTGGTGTTGTGGTCAGTTCACTCATCCTTCTTACAGATCCCACTCTCGCTCACACAGTTCACAATAACATTGTGACTTTGGTTAATGGCAGGGCTTAGAGGGTCCTCAAGAGCTGACCCTTGGGTCTACATACCTGCCTCACTTACAATCACACACATAGCAGTAATGTCATGGATTGTTCTTCTGGGGACCTGGCTCAAATGCACCATTAAATGCCCTAGCTAGATCACCCCTCAATTTGCCAATTTAGTAGCCATTTAGGAACGTTAACATTGAGCCTCTGTACCATTCAGCTGAGTAGGGTCAGGATTCAGGCCTAGACTTTACAATTCTGGTTGATAGTATTTCACCATATACGTGGAGATATTCACTGATAATTGTAGAGTATTCAGCACCATTTGCTACTCCTCAGATACTGAAGTAGTCCATTTCCAAGTTCAGCAAGACCTAAACAATATCCAGGCTTGGGCTGACGAGTAGCAAGTAACATTCATGCCACACAAGAGCCAGGCAATAACTATCTCCCACAAATGGAATCTAATCATTGTCCCTTGATAATCAATAGCATTATAACTGCTGAATACCCCAATATCAACATGGGAGAGGGGGGCGGTGGTGTTGTGGTTACCACTGACCAGAAACAATTGGACTAGCTATATAAATAGGCTGCAGTAGATGGTCAGAGAAATCCTGCAGTAAGTCACTCACTACCTTATTTCTCAAAGCCTGTCCATCATCTACACGGAGCAGGTTTGGAGTGATGCAATAATCCCCACTTGCCTGGATAAGGTGCAGTTCCAACAACACACAAGAAGCTTGACACCATCCAGGACAAAGCAAAAATCACACAACACCAGGTTATAGTCCAACAGGTTTAATTGGAAGCACTAGCTTTCGGAGCGACGCTCCATGTTGTGTGATTTTTAACTTTGTACACCTCAGTCCAACACCGGGCATCTCCAAATCAGGACAAAGCAGACCACTTGACTGGCACTGCACCCACAAACATTTGCTCCCTCCACCACTGATGCTGAATAGCTGCAGTGTGCATCATCTATAAAATGCACTGCAGAAATTCACCAAGGCTCCTTAGACAGTACTTTCCAAACTCATTATCTCTTCCATCAAGAAGCAAAAGAGCAGCAGATACATGGGAACACCATCGCATGCAAGTTCCCCTCCAAGCTGCTCACCATCACAACCTGGAAATATATCACTGTTCCTTCAGTGCCATTATGTGAAGGAGCTGGTGATGGACTAGGATGGACAAAGTTAAAATTACACAATGCCAACCTATATTTGTTGTAGGTTTGTTCAATGTATCATTTCAGCTGCATGACACTGGAATCTATTGCTATGAAGCCTGTGTCTTATGATCCTGCTTCACAACCACCTGATGAAGCAGTGCTTCGAAAAATAATGCCTCCAAATAAATCTGTTGAACTGTCAGTGTCATTGTGACAAGATCCTGGAACTCTCTCCCTCACAGGTCTGTGAGTGTAGCTACATCATGGACTGCAATGGTTCAAGAAGGTGGATCACCACCATCTTTTCGAGGGACCGTTATGGATGGGTGACAATTGCTGGTCTGTTTAATGATATCTGCACCCTGTGGAAAAAAAAGAAAGTTGGATTGCCTGCTAATCTACACTATTGATGCTTACATATGACTGGTATCTAATTCATTCGTTGCACTGGAGATCCTGTGGAGCCATACCTGAGTCAGGGATTAACACATTTATCAGAAAGTCAGGGAACAAGGAATAATATGAACAGCAGCTCTGAGAGGGCAGTAGAACTGCCCTTTGGTTCTGAACTGCTGTGGGAGCTGTAGCGAGCAAGGGAAGGAAGTATACTTGCTCTCTGCTATATGTGTACAAGGGGTCATACAGGAGAAAATAATACAACCTTGGCTTCACGTGACATCAGTGTTCAAACATTCACCCCTGAGCAGGCATGTTCCCAGAGATCACATGGGCAGAATGACTTATGTTGAATAGCAGAGGTGCATCTGTTTGAACTTTTACCCTCCCTGAGGTCACGGATGGGATTTTAATGGGGTTTTTTTGTGTTGTGTTGTGTTGTGTTGAACGAAGGCAACCCTTAGGTCAGGAGGGAGAAATAATACTGAAAGTAAAAATTCCAAACTTCTCTCGTTTTCTAAAAATAACTGCCTCCCCACCCCCGAATGGTCCAGCTGCTGATCTGTACATTGTTCATTTGAAATGCAAGAAAATCCTTGAGAATTTCAGCATCAATGTCAGTACAATTTGCTTTACATTCTTTTTTACTGTGTTATGATTCAAGACTAGGAAATGGTGCAGGATTATTACCACAATATGCAGCGTTCATAACAACAGTGAGAAGTATATCAGCAGACTTTCAATGCCATAAGCAGGTGAAATGTCCAGTTCCCTGGCAGATTGAATGAACACAAAGATTGAAGCGATGCATTTGGTGAGAGGAATAAGGCTTTATAAACTAAGTGGTACAATTTTAAAAGAAGTACGAGACAGAGATATTTCAGGGTTAACACATGTGAATCTTTGAAGGTGGCAGAATAAGTCAATACGACTGTTTAAAAGAAAACACTTGGGATATTTGACTTTATAAATAGAGGCATGAAATACAACAAGGAGGAAGTTCTGCTGAAACTTTATAAATCACTGGCTGGGCTCAGGAGGAGGATTGCCCCTGGTTTAAGACAAAGCACTTTATGAAGAATGTCAAGACTTTGGAGAAAGTGTGCAGAAGAGATTTATTACAATCTGACCAAGGATTGAGGCACTTCATTTACCTTGAGAGATTAGAGAAAATTGTGCTAGTTGACTTTTGGAAGGTGACAGTGAGCTGCTTTTCTGAACGCCTTCAGTCCTTGGGGTGTAGACACAGCCACAATGCTGTTAGGGAGGCAATTCCAGGCTTTTACCCAGCAATCTTTAAGGAATGGTGATAAGTTTTGAGTCCAGATGGCGTATGGCTCAGAGAGAAACTTGCAAGTGGTGGTGTTCCTATGTATCTGCTTGCCCTCGTTCTTCTGGTGTTATTGTCCTCAGAGCAAAGGACTTTGAAATGGAAATTTTATAGCAGTGTTCAAAATTATAAAGGATTATGAATAGAGTAAACAAGGAGGAACTGTTCTCACTGACAGGAGGGCCAGTAACCTGAGGACACAGATTTCTAACACTTGGTAAAAAGGCCTGGAGGTTGGTGGGGCAGGGGTTGGAGTGGAGATTTGGAGGTTTATTTTCACGTAGCTAGTTGTTATAGGCTCTACCTGAAAAAAATGAATGGAGTTAATCCAATCAAAAGTCCTTGTGCACATACCCCTACCAAAGCTAACATGGTCTTCCTGCTGTGCATGTGTGACTTTCCAGACTTTAAAAGTACAATTAATTGCAGGTTTGTTTTAAAAGCACTTTCCACAATCTTAGATTCATAGAGATTTACAATATGCAAGGAGGTCAATCGACCCATAATATCTGTATTCGAAAGGGCTACCCTACCCCTCTCCTGCCCTAACTCAGTAACCTTCTAATTCATCCCCTCCACATTGGTATCCAGCTCTCTTTTGAAACCTCCTATGGAATCTGTCTCCACCAGTCTCCCAGGCAGCAACTCCAAACCTAACAACTCTCTGAGTAAAGAAGGTTCTCTTCATCTCTCTCCTAGCTCTTTTGCTGACAATCTAAAAGTTGTGACTTTTCTTGTCAAAATTGTTCAGAATTTCCAACTCCTCAATAAAGTCACCTGTTAATCTTCTCTGCTCCAAGGAGGATAAGCCCAATCTCGCTAATCTTTCCTTGTATCTAAACTCCTTCATTCTTGGGATCATTCCAGTAAACCTCCTTTGAACTCTCTCCAGGGCTTTAACATCCTTCCTTATATAAGGTGCCCAGACTGAACACAATACTCCAAATATGGTCTGACCAATGATTTATAGAGGTGCAGCGTCACTTCCTCGTTTTTGTATTTTGTGCCTGTATTTATAAACCCAAGGATCCTATAAGCCTTTGAAACAACTGCTTCAACTTGCCTGGTCACCTTCATGGAATCATGTACATGAACCCTGAGGGCCCTCTGTTTCTGCACTCCCCCCTTGGTGTACTCACTTTTGTAACAGAGGAAATACAGCAGCCAATCTGCACATAACAAGCTCCCACAAAGAGCAATGCTTTAACAATGTAACAATGACATGATAATCTGCTTCTTTAGGATAGTCGTTGAGGAATAAATAGTGTAAAGGAGACCAGAGGGAACGCCTGTTCTCGTCTACCAAATACAGCCTGTTCTGCTTTAACGCATTAGTTCCAACCTCGTGTTCTAGAAAATCACGTAATAGAAATAACGAGGAAAACGGAGTTGGGACAGACCATCAATAATATCAGTATAAATTGAAACAAAAATAATAGTTACCCTAACAGAAATGATCACACAGACTAAGTAATTTTTAAAATTATACATTTAATGAAATAACACAGTAAATGGCGGCACGGTGGCACAGTGGTTAGCACTGCTGCCTCACAGCGCCAGAGACCCGGGTTCAATTCCTGCCTCAGGCGACTGACTGTCTGGAGTTTGCACATTCTCCCCGTGTCTGCGTGGGTTTCCTCCGGGTGCTCCGGTTTCCTCCCACAGTCCAAAAATGTGCAGGTCAGGTGAATTGGCCATGCTAAATTGCCCGTAGTGTTAGTTGCAGGGGTAAATGTAGGGGAATGAGTCTGGGTGGGTTGCGCTTCGGCGGGTCGGTGTGGACTTGTTGGGCTGAAGGGCCTGTTTCCACACTGCAATCTAATCTAATCTAATCTAATCTAAATTTAACACTTTAATGGGTTTCTGAGTTTGCTGAGTTCCAGTACAGAACTGTATTAAGACAGGGACTGAGGGTCATCATCAGCATCATCCTTAATTTCAGGTGCAGTTCTGGATGTAGGGTTACGAAGAAAGTGGATGGTTGTGGTTCATTGTCCTCAGACTGTTTCTTGGGAGTTGGCTTAAAAAGGCATCTAGTTTTTACTGCTTTGCCATCTTTCTTCTTTCATGAAGAAGCTGTTCATAGGCTGTCAGATAAGACTTTATGCCATGACCTGCTTTCCTGCTGCGTTCTGTATTGTAGTCATTGACTTTGAAGAGCTGCAACTGCTTCTCAACTTCCCTCAGAGCAACAGACAAACGAGGAGTGGAAAGTTCTCATGGTGCTGCATCCTGGACTTCATCGTCTTCATCTCAAACTACAATTTACCCCACAGCAACAAGCTGTTGTTGATCAGCTATGGAGAGATCTTCACAATGGGACTCAAGCAGCTCCTCGACATCCTTTAAAAGCTGCTATTGCACTCTGATCCATGGGTTGAATGAGAGAGGCTGTGTTTGGAGGTAAAAGTAGCACTTTGCTGTTTTCAGAAAGCTCACCAATGGTGGGAGGACGGCTTGGCACATTGTCCAGAATGAGGAGAATCGTGAAATCCAAATTTGTTCTCCTGCAATAATTTCTAAAATAAATCCACAAAAACATCAACAATAAGGTCAGAAAAAAATTTGCCCTATCATCTAACCTTTTTTGCATGACCTGAAGTAAACCCCTAGAGTGGGACATAAGATAAACCATTCAGGGCTCACAGGTTGGAAGAGTGCTACACTAACACAGGCTTAAGCTTTACGTCTCCACTAGCATTGGCATCCAACAACAATCATACAATCCTTAACGACCTTAAAACCTGGAGCATGTGCATCATTCTTAGAAATGTAGTTTCTGAATAGAATTTGGTTCCAGAATAAACCTGTCACATCAAAATTGAAGATTTGATCTAAGGTGTAGCCTTCTTTTTCAATCAACTTTTTTCACCACGGGAGGAAATGACAGCGCACATTCCCCACCTACACTGGCAGCTTCACCACACTTCACGTTATGAAAATCAAAGTGGCTCTTAAATTCAGCAAACCAGTCACTGGAGGAGGCAGGCACATCAACAGCACTTTCAGCTTTTCCCTTAGGTCTTTATAAATTGACAAAGCTTTCTGATTTATGGTGAGAAAGGTGGTCCCAGATCGCTTATTTGATTGATCTTCTATCCACACATTTGGAAGCCACTCCATCTCCTCAAGTTCCTTTGTTCATGATCTCACAGAATTGTGTAATAGCCAATGGGAATTTGCGTTTTAAAAAACTTTCCCCAATTCACCAATCACGTTACAGCCAAATCGCGTTGACAAAATGCGCATTATAAGAGAACAACCTGTAATGTCATCAGATCTTTTATGACCATCGGAGACAGAAGACTGGAGCCCAGGTTTAAGGTTTGATCTGAATGATAACACTTAAGGTTGTGCAGATAGCTTCTGAGTGCGACACTGAAGTGTGCAACAATGACAGCACCTTGCTGCATTGATATAGTATCTTTAGTATTGGAAACCTATCCAAAGAGTTTGGCACTTGGATTGACCATCAGGAGTGTGAACATTGCCTCTGAGCCCCCGGTTTAAAAAAACCTAACTCACACTGTGCAGTGAAATTATTCTCACACAGACCCACTGCCACTTCAATGGGTGTCCATAGACTGTATTTCCAAATGAACATTGGTGGCACCAGTGTCAGATCTATGCCCTGTTTGATGATCCTGAACCTGCACATATGGTCAGTGCACCCTCTGGTGCCACCTCCTTTTGTGGACTAGCGTGATTTATTTCCTCACCTCTAACCCCACCATCAGTCTTCTGGGACTGTTTGCTCGTGTAGGGTGACCACTGTTGGAGGCCAAACAACCAGACACTAAAGCAGCAACACAGGGATATAAACATCATTGTCCAAGGCAAGACAAGGTGATATTATCATCACAGCTACTCAACCACACCAATGAGCCATTCAAGAGGGCATTGTGTGAGGGTGAGTGTGTAAGGCTGGGTGTGTGTTTGTGCTGGTAAGTGACTGTGTAGGGGTGAGAGTGTAAGGCTATTGAATGAAGTCGTATGTGTGGTTAAGTGAATGTGTAAGTGTGAGTGTAAGGCTGTTGTATGAGGCTGTTTGTGCATGGGTAAGTGAGTGTGTGAGAGTGAGTGTGTAAGGCTAAGTGTATGAGGGTGTGTGTTTGTGCAGGTAAGTGAGTGTGAGGGTGAGTGTGTAAAGCTGTGTGTATGATGGTGTGTGTGCGGGTAAGTGAGTGTG